>NC_138552.1:292553810-292837827 GCF_964273705.1 Natrix helvetica
AACCTGGAAATAAGGAGGAATTTTCTGACAGTGAGAACAATCAACCCATGGAACAGAAGTTGCCTTCAGAAGTTGTGGGAGCTTCATCCCTGGAAGCTTTCAAGAAGACACTGGGCTGCCATCTGTCAGAAAGGGTGGAGAGCCACGATGGCGAACCTTTTAGGAGCACTTTGTGTGCACGGTCATCTGAGCGGCAACCAGGAAGAGGAGCTGCCCAGGGGCATGCTGGAAAATGAACTTCCAGTTTCTCGTTACTGCCACCTATGCGCACACCAGAAAACCGAAGAGAAGCTCTTCCAGTTTCTGGTACTGGCGCACACACCAAGGCCGGCTGATCGTTTGCGTGTGCAAGTGCGCCAGAAACCCGAAAGAGGAACGGGCGACGCCACGCGTGCCAGGCGACATGGCTCCGCATGCCACTTCGGACACGCGTGCCATAGGGTTGCCATCACGGGTGTTGGGTCTCCTGCTTGGGCGGGGGATTGGTCTAGATGACCTACCAGGTCCCTTCCCACTCCGTTCATCTTAACAGAGTCGTTTTGAGAATCGCGGCCTCCAGAAAAACGCTCCACGCGGCACCCCCCGAGTTGCAAGAAGAGGAGAAATTACGGCTTTGCCAGAGGAACCATTCACGCCTCCCTGGAAGTATTGTGGCTACTCTGGGTTTGGTGAAAGGTTAGATAAACAGCCTGGGATTTTTTTTAAAAAAAAAAATTGTGCAAAGATGAAACCATCTCCCCTCTAAAGCAAACAAATGCAAATTTGAATTTATGGCTATCTTTTGAAAAGCAGCATCTGTCAGTGGTGTGTTTGGGGGAGGTTTGGGGGGGGGGGGAAGCCCTTCATTATAAGCCCTACGTGCTTTTGGAGACAAGAGAGAAGTCTCGTGGGTTTCGGTCTCCGCTTCGGAAAGATAAATTCTGTTTTTTCGTTTTGCTGCTGGAATTGGGTTCACATATTTCCCCCCCCCTTCCTCCCTCCCTCTCGCTCTCTCTGCAAAGGAACTCAAACACACCAACTCCCGAAAGCCAAAGGGAAAAAAAAAGCGTATTCCACCAACACTGTTGCATGTAGCGGATAAAAGAAAAAACCGTATCTTTAAAAAAAAATGTATTCCCCCCCCCCCCCGCCCCTCTCTAATGGATAAAGTTATGCGAAAGAAGACGGAGGGGTCTTCCCTCCCTCCCTCCCTCGGTCTTCGGGGAGTCCAAGAATAAATTATCCTGATAAGATCTGGAAAAGTTGGGTTGGAAGTGAAAGAGGTTTTCACATCTGCGCCTTTCTCTGCCTCCCAGCCCTGGGAATAAAGCCTTCGCAGAAAAATGTGAGAAAAATCTACCCCTCTTTGGGAATGGTCGCAGACGGTAGTTTTCGCTCAGGCCTGCGCCTGGTTTGGTAGCCAAGGATGGAGGATTAGACTGGGAATAGGACAAGGCGTTTTCCCCCCTCGCTTGCTGGCCAAGCTGGACTGGAAGTGACGATGACCACATGTGTTTTGCGCCTATCCAGCTATCCCAGAATAGCACTTAGAGACGTGACGGGGAGCCCATGGCATGAGGTGGCACACGGCGCCCTCTCTATGGGCACATGCCATCGGCGCTGCTCTTCTGGTTTCTAGCACGCAGGTCGTCGCAGGCGCCAGAGCACCAGAAAACAGTCTGAAAACGGCCAAAAAATAGGCATGCATGGGCTGGCCAGCTGGTCTTGGGGTCTTCAGCATGTACGGGCCAGGAACCCAAGACCAGCTGGCTGGTGCATGCATGAACACCGGCCAGCTGGTCTTCAGGATTCCGGCACTCCGGCACGCGCACATGCGTTGCAGTTTGGGCACTCGATGCCGAAAAGATTCACCATCACTGTACTAGGGTGCAGTCTTTCCCCAACCTGGTGCCCTCCAGGAATTGGGGGGAATTCTGGGAGCTGCAATAGTGCCATTCTTGCGAGCTGGGTGACTTTGAGCCAATCACTAGGAGATGGTGAGTTCTAGTCCCAATTTATGCATGAAAGACAGCTGGGTGACTTTGAGCCAATCACCAGGAGATGGTGAGTTCTAGTCCTGTCTTAGATATGAAAGACAGCTGGGTGACTTTGAGCCAATCACCAGGAGATGGTGAATTCTAGTCCCAATTTATGCATGAAAGACAGCTGGGTGACGTTGAGCCAATCACCAGGAGATGGTGAATTTTAGTCCTGTCTTAGATATGAAAGACAGCTGGGTGACTTTGGGCCAATCACCAGGAGATGGTGAGTTCTAGTCCTGTCTTAGATATGAAAGACAGCTGGGTGACTTTGGGCCAATCACCAGGAGATGGTGAGTTCTAGTCCTGTCTTAGATATGAAAGACAGCTGGGTGACTTTGAGCCAATCACCAGGAGATGGTGAGTTCTAGTCCTGTCTTAGATATGAAAGACAGCTGGGTGACTTTGGGCCAATCACCAGGAGATGGTGAGTTCTAGTCCTGTCTTAGATATGAAAGACAGCTGGGTGACTTTGAGCCAATCACCAGGAGATGGTGAATTCTAGTCCCAATTTATGCATGAAGGACAGCTGGGTGACTTTGAGCCAATCACCAGGAGATGGTGAGTTCTAGTCCTGTCTTAGATATGAAAGACAGCTGGGTGACTTTGGGCCAATCACCAGGAGATGGTGAGTTCTAGTCCTGTCTTAGATATGAAAGACAGCTGGGTGACTTTGGGCCAATCACCAGGAGATGGTGAGTTCTAGTCCTGTCTTAGATATGAAAGACAGCTGGGTGACTTTGGGCCAATCACCAGGAGATGGTGAATTCTAGTCCCAATTTATGCATGAAAGCCAGCTGGGTGACTTTGAGCCAATCACCAGGAGATGGTGAGTTCTAGTCCCAGTTTATGCATGAAAGCCAGCTGGGTGACTTTGGGCCAATCACCAGGAGATGGTGAATTCTAGTCCCAATTTATGCATGAAAGACAGCTGGGTGACTTTGAGCCAATCACCAGGAGATGGTGAGTTCTAGTCCTGTCTTAGATATGAAAGACAGCTGGGTGACTTTGGGCCAATCACCAGGAGATGGTGAGTTCTAGTCCTGTCTTAGATATGAAAGACAGCTGGGTGACTTTGGGCCAATCACCAGGAGATGGTGAGTTCTAGTCCTGTCTTAGATATGAAAGACAGCTGGGTGACTTTGGGCCAATCACCAGGAGATGGTGAATTCTAGTCCTGTCTTAGATATGAAAGACAGCTGGGTGACTTTGGGCCAATCACCAGGAGATGGTGAATTCTAGTCCCAGTTTATGCATGAAAGCCAGCTGGGTGACTTTGAGCCAATCACCAGGAGATGGTGAATTCTAGTCCCAGTTTATGCATGAAAGCCAGCTGGGTGACTTTGGGCCAATCACCAGGAGATGGTGAATTCTAGTCCCAATTTATGCCTGAAAGACAGCTGGCTGACTTTGAGCCAATCACCAGGAGATGGTGAGTTCTAGTCCTGCCTTAGATATGAAAGACAGCTGGGTGACTTTGGGCCAATCACCAGGAGATGGTGAGTTCTAGTCCTGTCTTAGATATGAAAGACAGCTGGGTGACTTTGGGCCAATCACCAGGAGATGGTGAGTTCTAGTCCTGTCTTAGATATGAAAGACAGCTGGGTGACTTTGGGCCAATCACCAGGAGATGGTGAGTTCTAATCCTGCCTTAGATATGAAAGACAGCTGGGTGACTTTGAGCCAATCACCAGGAGATGGTGAATTCTAGTCCCAATTTATGCATGAAAGACAGCTGGGTGACGTTGAGCCAATCACCAGGAGATGGTGAGTTCTAATCCTGCCTTAGATATGAAAGACAGCTGGGTGACTTTGAGCCAATCACCAGGAGATGGTGAATTCTAGTCCCAATTTATGCATGAAAGACAGCTGGGTGACGTTGAGCCAATCACCAGGAGATGGTGAATTTTAGTCCTGTCTTAGATATGAAAGACAGCTGGGTGACTTTGGGCCAATCACCAGGAGATGGTGAATTCTAGTCCCAATTTATGCATGAAAGACAGCTGGGTGACTTTGAGCCAATCACCAGGAGATGGTGAGTTCTAGTCCTGTCTTAGATATGAAAGACAGCTGGGTGACTTTGGGCCAATCACCAGGAGATGGTGAATTCTAGTCCCAATTTATGCATGAAAGACAGCTGGGTGACTTTGAGCCAATCACCAGGAGATGGTGAGTTCTAGTCCTGTCTTAGATATGAAAGACAGCTGGGTGACTTTGGGCCAATCACCAGGAGATGGTGAGTTCTAGTCCTATCTTAGATATGAAAGACAGCTGGGTGACTTTGGGCCAATCACCAGGAGATGGTGAATTCTAGTCCCAATTTATGCATGAAAGACAGCTGGGTGACGTTGAGCCAATCACCAGGAGATGGTGAGTTCTAGTCCTGTCTTAGATATGAAAGACAGCTGGGTGACTTTGAGCCAATCACCAGGAAATGGTGAATTCTAGTCCCAGTTTATGCATGAAAGCCAGCTGGGTGACTTTGGGCCAATCACCAGGAGATGGTGAGTTCTAGTCCTGTCTTAGATATGAAAGACAGCTGGGTGACTTTGGGCCAATCACCAGGAGATGGTGAATTCTAGTCCTGTCTTAGATATGAAAGACAGCTGGGTGACTTTGGGCCAATCACCAGGAGATGGTGAGTTCTAGTCCTGTCTTAGATATGAAAGACAGCTGGGTGACTTTGGGCCAATCACCAGGAGATGGTGAGTTCTAGTCCTGTCTTAGATATGAAAGACAGCTGGGTGACTTTGAGCCAATCACCAGGAGATGGTGAGTTCTAGTCCTGTCTTAGATATGAAAGACAGCTGGGTGACTTTGGGCCAATCACCAGGAGATGGTGAGTTCTAGTCCTGTCTTAGATATGAAAGACAGCTGGGTGACTTTGAGCCAATCACCAGGAGATGGTGAATTCTAGTCCCAATTTATGCATGAAAGACAGCTGGGTGACTTTGAGCCAATCACCAGGAGATGGTGAGTTCTAGTCCTGTCTTAGATATGAAAGACAGCTGGGTGACTTTGGGCCAATCACCAGGAGATGGTGAGTTCTAGTCCTGTCTTAGATATGAAAGACAGCTGGGTGACTTTGGGCCAATCACCAGGAGATGGTGAGTTCTAGTCCTGTCTTAGATATGAAAGACAGCTGGGTGACTTTGGGCCAATCACCAGGAGATGGTGAATTCTAGTCCTGTCTTAGATATGAAAGACAGCTGGGTGACTTTGGGCCAATCACCAGGAGATGGTGAATTCTAGTCCCAGTTTATGCATGAAAGCCAGCTGGGTGACTTTGAGCCAATCACCAGGAGATGGTGAATTCTAGTCCCAGTTTATACATGAAAGCCAGCTGGGTGACTTTGGGCCAATCACCAGGAGATGGTGAATTCTAGTCCCAATTTATGCATGAAAGACAGCTGGCTGACTTTGAGCCAATCACCAGGAGATGGTGAGTTCTAGTCCTGCCTTAGATATGAAAGACAGCTGGGTGACTTTGGGCCAATCACCAGGAGATGGTGAGTTCTAGTCCTGTCTTAGATATGAAAGACAGCTGGGTGACTTTGGGCCAATCACCAGGAGATGGTGAGTTCTAGTCCTGTCTTAGATATGAAAGACAGCTGGGTGACTTTGGGCCAATCACCAGGAGATGGTGAGTTCTAATCCTGCCTTAGATATGAAAGACAGCTGGGTGACTTTGAGCCAATCACCAGGAGATGGTGAATTCTAGTCCCAATTTATGCATGAAAGACAGCTGGGTGACGTTGAGCCAATCACCAGGAGATGGTGAGTTCTAATCCTGCCTTAGATATGAAAGACAGCTGGGTGACTTTGAGCCAATCACCAGGAGATGGTGAATTCTAGTCCCAATTTATGCATGAAAGACAGCTGGGTGACGTTGAGCCAATCACCAGGAGATGGTGAATTTTAGTCCTGTCTTAGATATGAAAGACAGCTGGGTGACTTTGGGCCAATCACCAGGAGATGGTGAATTCTAGTCCCAATTTATGCATGAAAGACAGCTGGGTGACTTTGAGCCAATCACCAGGAGATGGTGAGTTCTAGTCCTGTCTTAGATATGAAAGACAGCTGGGTGACTTTGGGCCAATCACCAGGAGATGGTGAATTCTAGTCCCAATTTATGCATGAAAGACAGCTGGGTGACTTTGAGCCAATCACCAGGAGATGGTGAGTTCTAGTCCTGTCTTAGATATGAAAGACAGCTGGGTGACTTTGGGCCAATCACCAGGAGATGGTGAGTTCTAGTCCTATCTTAGATATGAAAGACAGCTGGGTGACTTTGGGCCAATCACCAGGAGATGGTGAATTCTAGTCCCAATTTATGCATGAAAGACAGCTGGGTGACGTTGAGCCAATCACCAGGAGATGGTGAGTTCTAGTCCTGTCTTAGATATGAAAGACAGCTGGGTGACTTTGAGCCAATCACCAGGAAATGGTGAATTCTAGTCCCAGTTTATGCATGAAAGCCAGCTGGGTGACTTTGGGCCAATCACCAGGAGATGGTGAGTTCTAGTCCTGTCTTAGATATGAAAGACAGCTGGGTGACTTTGGGCCAATCACCAGGAGATGGTGAATTCTAGTCCTGTCTTAGATATGAAAGACAGCTGGGTGACTTTGGGCCAATCACCAGGAGATGGTGAGTTCTAGTCCTGTCTTAGATATGAAAGACAGCTGGGTGACTTTGGGCCAATCACCAGGAGATGGTGAATTCTAGTCCCAATTTATGCATGAAAGACAGCTGGGTGACTTTGAGCCAATCACCAGGAGATGGTGAGTTCTAGTCCTGTCTTAGATATGAAAGACAGCTGGGTGACTTTGAGCCAATCACCAGGAGATGGTGAATTCTAGTCCCAATTTATGCATGAAAGACAGCTGGTGACGTTGAGCCAATCACCAGGAGATGGTGAGTTCTAATCCTGCCTTAGATATGAAAGACAGCTGGGTGACTTTGAGCCAATCACCAGGAGATGGTGAATTCTAGTCCCAATTTATGCATGAAAGACAGCTGGGTGATGTTGAGCCAATCACCAGGAGATGGTGAATTCTAGTCCCAGTTTATGCATGAAAGCCAGCTGGGTGACTTTGGGCCAATCACCAGGAGATGGTGAATTCTAGTCCCAATTTATGCATGAAAGACAGCTGGCTGACTTTGAGCCAATCACCAGGAGATGGTGAATTCTAGTCCCAATTTATGCATGAAAGCCAGCTGGGTGACTTTGAGCCAATCACCAGGAGATGGTGAATTCTAGTCCCAGTTTATGCATGAAAGCCAGCTGGGTGACTTTGGGCCAATCACCAGGAGATGGTGAATTCTAGTCCCAATTTATGCATGAAAGACAGCTGGCTGACTTTGAGCCAATCACCAGGAGATGGTGAGTTCTAGTCCTGCCTTAGATATGAAAGACAGCTGGGTGACTTTGGGCCAATCACCAGGAGATGGTGAGTTCTAGTCCTGTCTTAGATATGAAAGACAGCTGGGTGACTTTGGGCCAATCACCAGGAGATGGTGAGTTCTAGTCCTGTCTTAGATATGAAAGACAGCTGGGTGACTTTGGGCCAATCACCAGGAGATGGTGAGTTCTAATCCTGCCTTAGATATGAAAGACAGCTGGGTGACTTTGAGCCAATCACCAGGAGATGGTGAATTCTAGTCCCAATTTATGCATGAAAGACAGCTGGGTGACGTTGAGCCAATCACCAGGAGATGGTGAGTTCTAATCCTGCCTTAGATATGAAAGACAGCTGGGTGACTTTGAGCCAATCACCAGGAGATGGTGAATTCTAGTCCCAATTTATGCATGAAAGACAGCTGGGTGACGTTGAGCCAATCACCAGGAGATGGTGAATTTTAGTCCTGTCTTAGATATGAAAGACAGCTGGGTGACTTTGGGCCAATCACCAGGAGATGGTGAATTCTAGTCCCAATTTATGCATGAAAGACAGCTGGGTGACTTTGAGCCAATCACCAGGAGATGGTGAGTTCTAGTCCTGTCTTAGATATGAAAGACAGCTGGGTGACTTTGGGCCAATCACCAGGAGATGGTGAATTCTAGTCCCAATTTATGCATGAAAGACAGCTGGGTGACTTTGAGCCAATCACCAGGAGATGGTGAGTTCTAGTCCTGTCTTAGATATGAAAGACAGCTGGGTGACTTTGGGCCAATCACCAGGAGATGGTGAGTTCTAGTCCTATCTTAGATATGAAAGACAGCTGGGTGACTTTGGGCCAATCACCAGGAGATGGTGAATTCTAGTCCCAATTTATGCATGAAAGACAGCTGGGTGACGTTGAGCCAATCACCAGGAGATGGTGAGTTCTAGTCCTGTCTTAGATATGAAAGACAGCTGGGTGACTTTGAGCCAATCACCAGGAAATGGTGAATTCTAGTCCCAGTTTATGCATGAAAGCCAGCTGGGTGACTTTGGGCCAATCACCAGGAGATGGTGAGTTCTAGTCCTGTCTTAGATATGAAAGACATCTGGGTGACTTTGGGCCAATCACCAGGAGATGGTGAGTTCTAGTCCTGTCTTAGATATGAAAGACAGCTGGGTGACTTTGGGCCAATCACCAGGAGATGGTGAATTCTAGTCCCAATTTATGCATGAAAGACAGCTGGGTGACTTTGAGCCAATCACCAGGAGATGGTGAGTTCTAGTCCTGTCTTAGATATGAAAGACAGCTGGGTGACTTTGAGCCAATCACCAGGAGATGGTGAATTCTAGTCCCAATTTATGCATGAAAGACAGCTGGGTGACGTTGAGCCAATCACCAGGAGATGGTGAGTTCTAATCCTGCCTTAGATATGAAAGACAGCTGGGTGACTTTGAGCCAATCACCAGGAGATGGTGAATTCTAGTCCCAATTTATGCATGAAAGACAGCTGGGTGATGTTGAGCCAATCACCAGGAGATGGTGAATTTTAGTCCTGTCTTAGATATGAAAGACAGCTGGGTGACTTTGGGCCAATCACCAGGAGATGGTGAATTCTAGTCCCAATTTATGCATGAAAGACAGCTGGGTGACTTTGAGCCAATCACCAGGAGATGGTGAGTTCTAGTCCTGTCTTAGATATGAAAGACAGCTGGGTGACTTTGGGCCAATCACCAGGAGATGGTGAATTCTAGTCCCAATTTATGCATGAAAGACAGCTGGGTGACTTTGAGCCAATCACCAGGAGATGGTGAGTTCTAGTCCTGTCTTAGATATGAAAGACAGCTGGGTGACTTTGAGCCAATCACCAGGAGATGGTGAATTCTAGTCCCAATTTATGCATGAAAGACAGCTGGGTGACTTTGAGCCAATCACCAGGAGATGGTGAGTTCTAGTCCTGTCTTAGATATGAAAGACAGCTGGGTGACTTTGGGCCAATCACCAGGAGATGGTGAATTCTAGTCCCAATTTATGCATGAAAGACAGCTGGGTGACTTTGGGCCAATCACCAGGAGATGGTGAATTCTAGTCCCAATTTATGCATGAAAGACAGCTGGGTGACGTTGAGCCAATCACCAGGAGATGGTGAGTTCTAATCCTGCCTTAGATATGAAAGACAGCTGGGTGACTTTGAGCCAATCACCAGGAGATGGTGAATTCTAGTCCCAATTTATGCATGAAAGACAGCTGGGTGATGTTGAGCCAATCACCAGGAGATGGTGAATTTTAGTCCTGTCTTAGATATGAAAGACAGCTGGGTGACTTTGGGCCAATCACCAGGAGATGGTGAATTCTAGTCCCAATTTATGCATGAAAGACAGCTGGGTGACTTTGAGCCAATCACCAGGAGATGGTGAGTTCTAGTCCTGTCTTAGATATGAAAGACAGCTGGGTGACTTTGGGCCAATCACCAGGAGATGGTGAATTCTAGTCCCAATTTATGCATGAAAGACAGCTGGGTGACTTTGAGCCAATCACCAGGAGATGGTGAGTTCTAGTCCTGTCTTAGATATGAAAGACAGCTGGGTGACTTTGAGCCAATCACCAGGAGATGGTGAATTCTAGTCCCAATTTATGCATGAAAGACAGCTGGGTGACTTTGAGCCAATCACCAGGAGATGGTGAGTTCTAGTCCTGTCTTAGATATGAAAGACAGCTGGGTGACTTTGGGCCAATCACCAGGAGATGGTGAATTCTAGTCCCAATTTATGCATGAAAGACAGCTGGGTGACTTTGGGCCAATCACCAGGAGATGGTGAGTTCTAGTCCTGCCTTAGATATGAAAGACAGCTGGGTGACTTTGAGCCAATCACCAGGAGATGGTGAATTCTAGTCCCAATTTATGCATGAAAGACAACTGGGTGACTTTGAGCCAATCACCAGGAGATGGTGAGTTCTAGTCCTGTCTTAGATATGAAAGACAGCTGGGTGACTTTGAGCCAATCACCAGGAGATGGTGAATTCTAGTCCCAATTTATGCATGAAAGACAACTGGGTGACTTTGAGCCAATCACCAGGAGATGGTGAGTTCTAGTCCTGCCTTAGGCATGAAAGTCAACTCGGTGACTTTGGGCCAATCGCTAAGAGACTGTGAGTTCTAATCCCGCCTTAGTCATGAAAGTTGCCTAGGTACCATTGGGCCAGTCCCTCTCTCTCAGCCGAATTGCTGTGGGCAAAGTAGGAGGAGGAAAGTGTATTGGATATGTTTGTTGCCTGAACTTATTTGTAAAAACAATAAAGGCAGGATGCAAAGAAATGAATGAATGAAATAATGGCTACTAAAAGCTCCAAGCAGTGGCAATCACGTGATGATGTCACATTTTATGTCCATCTCATTTAGTGACAGATATTCTGGACTCAATTCCCAGTCTTAACTGAGAACTACTCATAACTTGTACTTTGTGAAAGAGAAAGCATCAGTCACTGTCCAAGGAGGAGATCATATTTCCTACGTACCAGGCAAAAAAAAATTTAAAAATACTTTCAGGGCCCTGCAGACTTCCAAGAAGTTTTCTAGACTACAGGTAGTCCTCGAATTACAACCAAAATTGAGCCCAAAGTTTCCGTTGCTAAGTGAGTCAATTGTTAAGTGAGTTTCTTGCTCCACTTTACAACCTTTCTTGTCACAGTTGTTAAGGGAATCACTGCAGTTGTTAAATGAGTAACCCGGCTGTTAAGGGGATCTATCTTCCCCATTGACTTTGATTGTCAGAAGGTGGCAAAATGGGGTCGTGTGACCCCGGGACACAGCAACCGTCATAAATACGAGTCACTTGCCAAGTGTCTGAATAATCATGGGGGAATCCTGCAACAGTTCTAACTGCGAAAACCGGTGCTAAGCCATTTTTTCCAGTGCCGTTCTAACTTGAAATGGTCACTAAACAAGTGATTGAACGTTGAGGACTACTGCGTTGGACTGGGGGTGGGTGGGACTAGAAGACCTCCGAGGTCCCTTCCAGGTAGGCCTTTGACTGGCAGGAATCTCAGAACTGGTTGCCAAGAGCCTGAATTTTGATCCTGAGTCCATGGGCAGACGACAACGATCGTTAAGTACGGAAAACAGTCATATGTCATTTTTTTCAGTGTCGTTGTAACTTCGGTCATTAAATGAACTGTTGTAAGTTGAGGAGTTTCTGTATGTATGTATGTATGTATGTATGTATGTATGTATGAATGTATGTATGTATCCATCCATCCATCCATCCATCCATCCATCCATCTCCGTCTGCCTGCCTGCCTATTTGTCTGTCTGCCTTTCTCTCTCATCTGTCTGTCTGTCTGTCTCTCTCTCTCTCTCTAGTCTGTCTCTCTGTCTCTCTCTCTCTCTGTCTCTGTCTATCTGTCTGTCTCTGTATGTATGTATGTATGTATATACCTATCTATCAATCTATCTATCTACCTGTCTGTCTGTCTTATCTATCTATCTATCTATCTATCTATCTATCTATCTATCTATCTATCTATCTATCTATCATCTATCTATCCATCATCTATCTATCTATCTATCATCTATCTATCTATCTATCTATCTATCTATCTATCTATCTATCATCTATCTATCTATCTATCTATCTATCTATCTACCTATCTATCTATCCTGTCTCTCTCTCTCTCTCTCTCTCTTTGTCTGTCTGTCTGTCTCTCTCTCTCTCTCTCTGTGTGTGTCTCTGTCTGTCTGTCTGTCTCTGTATGTATGTATGTATGTATGTATGTATGTATGTACCTACCTATCTATCTATCAATCTATCTATCTACCTGTCTGTCTGTCTGTCTTATCTATCTATCTATCTATTTATCTATCATCTATCTATCTATCTATCTATCTATCTATCTATCTATCTATCTATCTATCTATCATCTATCTATCTATCTATCTATCATCTATCTATCCTGTCTCTCTCTCTTTCTCTGTCTGTCTGTCTGTCTGTCTGTCTCTCTCTCTCTCTCTCTCTAGTCTATCCCTCTCTCTGTCTCTCTGTCTCCCTCTCTCTCTACTTATCTTACCTATCTTATCTATCTCTTTTGTATATTTCCTATATATTTGGCCAGTCTAGAGAAACAATGGACTGGGGGAGACATAATAGCAGTATTCCAGTATTTGAAAGGCTGCCCTAAAGAAAAAGAAAGGGTCAATTTATTTTCCAAAGCACCTGAGGGCAAGACAAGAAACAAGGGATGGAAACTAATCAAGGAGAGAAGCAACCTGGAATTGAGGAGAAACTTCCTGACAGTGAGGACAATTAACTAGCGGAACAGCTTGCCACTAGACATTGTGGGTGCTCTCCATCACTGGAGGTTATTAAGAAGAGACTGGACTTGTCTGAAATGTTATAAGTTCCCCTGCTTGAGCAGGGGGGTGGACTAGAAGACCTCCAAGGTCTCTTTCAGCTCTATACTATTCTGATTTCTAGATCAAACTGGCAAATTCTGAGGCTCTTGGTTGGGCAGGGAATGCGCTCTGAATCCTCATTTTCTGACTGTGATTCCATCGTCTCAGAAACAAAATGCTGCTTCAAGTCTTCGGCTGCCCTTCAAAAAATACAGTATTTTGGATTTCGAAAAGAATACACACACACAACAACGGACAGCCATGAATTCATAAACCTTCTTCCCACCCAATCTTAGATCATTGTGGGCAATTTTGCCAGTTCAGCTTCTGGTTTCCTTTCCTGTCATGCTGTCCTTCGAAGGTTGATGTCCTTCAGGCACATTGTACTCCTGCACTGCTGCAGGTAGTCCTTGACTTACGACCTCAGAGCATCCCCAAATTTCTGCTGCTTAAGTGAGACAATTGTTCAGAGAGTCTCGCCCCATTTCACAACCTTTCTCGCCAACGTTGCTCAGTGAATCATTGCAGTTGTTAAGGTTAGTGACACAACTTGGAAATGAATCCTGCTTCCCCCGTGACTCGGCTAGTCAGACGGTCGCAAAAGGGGATCGCGTGACACCTCCGGATATATAGATGAAAGGTTCTTTTAGGTAGCCGTGCTTGGCTCAACGAGAGAGGCTAAAAACACAAGCAAAAGCAGCCCCAGACGGACAGACAGAGAGACCCAACGAGAGAGAGGGGGAGAGAGAGAGAGAGAGAAAGAGGACGAAAGAGAGAATGAGAGAGAGAGAGAGAGAGAGAGAGAGAAAGAAAGAGGGGGGAAAGAGAGGGAGAAAGAGGGAGGGAGAGAGAGAGAGACAGAGTGAGAGGGACAGAAAGAGAAAGAGAGAGAGAAAGAAAGAAAGAAAAAAGAAGGAAAGAGAAAGAGAGAAAGAAAGAAAGAGAAAGAGAGAGAGGGACAGAGAGACAGAAAGAAAGAGGGAGAATGAGAGGGAGAGGGAGAGAGAGGGAGAGAGAGACAGAGAGAGAAAGAGAAAGAAAGAAGAGAGAAAGAATGAAAGAAAGAGGAAGAAGAGAGACAGAGAGAGAAAGAGAGAGAAAAAGAGAGAGAGAGAGAGAAAGAAAGAGGGAGAAAGAGAGAGAGAGAGACAGAGTGAGAGGGACAGAAAGAGAAAGAGAGAGAGAGAAAGAAAGAAAAAAGAAGGAAAGAGAAAGAGAGAAAGAGAGAGAGAGAGAGAAAGAGAGAGAGGGACAGAGAGTTAGAAAGAAAGAGGGAGAATGAGAGGGAGAGGGAGAGAGAGACAGAGAGAGAAAGAGAGAGAAAGAGAAAGAAAGAGGAAGAGAGAAAGAATGAAAGAAAGAGGAAGAAGAGAGACAGAGAGAGAGAAAGAAAGAGGAAGAAAGTGAGAAAAAGAGAGAGAAGAAAAGAAAGAAAGAGACAGAGAGAGAGAAAGAAAGAGGAAGAAAGGTAAAGAGAGAAAGAAACAGGGAGAAAGAGGGAGAAAGAAAGAGAGAGAGAGAGAAAGAAAGAGAGAAAGAGAGAAAGAAAGAGAGAGAGCGCAAAGGCCATATATATATATATGCACACACACACACACACACACACACACACACACACACACATATATCTTCTCTTAATTTCTTTGCTGCTGACATCTCCTGGTGCCTTCCCAATTTAAGGAGTGCCCCTTATGAAAGGCGGGCATTATTTGGAAGTGAAGAAAGAGAAGAGAAGGGGCTCCGGCCCTTTCCCATTGTGCAGGAAACCATATTCGAGAGGGTTAATCTGCTTTCCAAATGAATAAACAAAGGGTCCCTCTGTCGCCACGGGGAGATATCATCTCCGCAGGGAGGGCCACCTCAAACAAAATGGGGCTGGAGGAAATGACCTGCTGGAACCCCACACCTGGAAAGCGCTGGAGGACCGATCAGGCGCAGCCAGGTGAGGATGGAGATCGGAGTGGATTTCAGCGGTTGCAAAAAAAAAAAAAAGAGGGGAGATCCCCAGTCCCGCTTGATCGCTCAGGATCACAGGGGCTGCGGCCCAGAAGAGAACGGGGCGTTGAGGGGGGGCATTCAGGAAAAAGAGGGTGGCTTTGAATCTGAGGCAGGGAAGAATTAGGACAATACGGCGTATGGGTGTCGGAATCACCCAGCTGGGTTTCAAATAGCTCTCGCAGGACTAGAATTCACAGTCTCCTAGTTTCTAAGCTAGCTGGGTGACTGGGTGACTTTGGGTCAATCCACTAGGAGGTGGTGAGTTGTAGTGTCTCCTTAGGCATGAAAGCCAGCTGGGTGACCTTGCGCCAATCAGCAGCAGATGGTGAGTTCTAGTCCCACATTAAGGATGAAAGCTCTCTGGATGATGTCGGGCCAAAGTCACCCAGCCATCTTTCATAGGCTGGACTAGAATTCACAGTCTCCTGGTTTTAAAGCCAGCTCCTTATTTACCACACCAAAACGCTTCTCAACAACCTCGGCGTCCTGTTAATACAGGTGGGCAAAATGCACACTTCCCTTTGCTCTTTCACAGAAAGGCTAAAAGAAAGGGGGGGGGGGAATCATACAGAAGGATCTTGACAGAACAGAGGGCACTATCTAATAAAATGAAATTCAATTGTGAAAATAGTCAGGTTCTACATTTAGGCAAGGAAAACGAAATGCACGGGTACAGTATAGGTGGTACCTTGCTCAACAGTAGTAACTGTGAGAGGGATCTTGGAGTCCTAGTGGACAACCATTGAAATAGGAGCCAGCCGTGTGCAGCAGCTGCCAAAAAAGCCAACACAGTCCTAGGCTGCATCAACAGAGGGAGAGAATCAAGATCACGTGAAGTGTTAATACCACTTTATAATGCCTTGGTAAGGCCACACTTGGAATACGGCATTCAGTTTTGGTCACCACGATGTAGAAAAGATATGGAGACTCTAGAAAGAGTGCAGAGAAGAGCAACAAAGATGATTAGGGGACTGGAGTATGAAGAACGGTTGCAGGAACTGGGTATGTTTAGCTTAAGAGAAAGAAGGACTAGGGGAGACATGATAGCAGTCTTCCAATATCTCAGGGGTAAAGAAGAGGGAGTCAAACTATTCTCCAAGGCACCTGAAGGTAGGACAAGAAGCAATGGGTGGAAACTAATCGAGGAGAGAAGCAACTTAGAACTGAGGAAAAATTTCCTGACAGTCAGAACAATTAATCAGTGGAACAGAAGTTGCCTCCAGAAATTGTGAATGTTGGGGCACTGGAAGTCTTTAAGAAGATGTTGGATAGCCATTTGTCTGGAATGGTATAGGGTTTCCTGCCTAGGTGGGGGGTTGGACTAGAGGACCTCCAAGTTCCCTTCCAACTCTGCTATTGTATTGTATTAAGAAGAAGAAGAAGAAGAAGAAGAAGAAGAAGAAGAAGAAGAAGAAGAAGAAGAAGAAGAAGAAGAAGAAGAAGAAGAAGAAGAAGAAGAAGAAGAAGAAGAAGAAGAAGAAGGAGGGGGAGAAGAAGAAGAAGAAGAAGAAGAAGAAGAAGAGGAGGAGGAGGAGGAGGAGGAGGAGGAGGAGGAGGAGGAGGAGGAGGAGGAGGAAGGAGGAGGAGGGGGAGGAGGAGGGAGGAGAAAGGTAAAAGATCGTCCGTCCACGACAGACAGAGGAAGGAGCGAAGTGATTTGCCCTTCATGTAATTTTCATGAGCCCATCACTGCGGCACGGCTGATTATTTAATGACCGCAATAGGTGTTAAAAAGTTTCTCGGCTGCCACACAGGGAATGTATTATGAAACAGGAAGAGGCAAGTTAGAAGCACAAAGGTGAGATAATGGCCTTCTGCATCGCTGGGCTGCCAGCCCCGTTTAGCCTCAAGCCGGGCGGCTAGAGACTTACCAACCCCACATCCCTCTTAAAATATAGATAGAATGTTAAAGTAAATGACAAACAGAGAAGTTGTCACCTTCCGGGAGATGGGAACGCAACGGCGGCCACCTCGAAGCAGATGCTGCTCAACAGCAATTTATTTGCAGCGTTGTACAGAATTTGATTTTGGTCTACTGGAAGACATTCAGCAGAAACTTTGCGCAAAGTTTATCTCTCCCTGTGTGGGGAAACGGCACGGCTGAATTCGCCAGAGTCAGGGTTGTTGTTAGTTGCGCAGTCGTGTCCGACCCGTCACGACCCCACAGACAACGTCCCTCCAGGCCTTCCTGTCCTCTACTGTCCATTTAAAATAAGAGTCAGGGTAGTCCTCGAGTTACGACCACAGAGACCAGAGTTGATGTTGCAAATGTTGAGGCATTGGTTCGGTGAGCTTCGCCCCGTTTTACGACTTTGCTGGCCACCGTTGTGAAGTGTATCGTTGCAGTTGTTAAATTAGTCAACACAGTTCTAGGCTGCATCAACAGAGGGAGAGAATCAAGATCACGTGAAGTGTGAATACCACTTCCAATATCTCAGGGGTTGTTCCAAAGAAGAGGGAGTCAAACTATTCTCCAAGGCACCTGAGGGTAGAACAAGAAGCAATGGGTGGAAACTAATCAAGGAGAGAAGCAACTTAGAACTGAGGAGAAACTTCCTGACAGTGAGAACAATTAATCAGTGGAACAGAAGTTGCCTCCAGAAGTTGTGAATGCCCCAACACTGGAAGTCTTTAAGAAGATGCTGGATAGCCATTTGTCTGAAACGGTATAGGGTTTCCTGCCTAGGCAGGGGGTTGGACTAGAAGACCTCCAAGGTCCCTTCCAACTCTGCTATTGTATTGTATTGTATTGTATTGTATTGTAATATTTGCATCCAGTTTTGGTCACCACGATGTAGAAAGGATGTGGAGACTCTAGAAAGAGTGCAGAGAAGAGCAACAAAGAGGATTAGGGGACTGGAGGCTAAAACATATGAAGAACGGTTGCAGGAACTGGGTATGTCTAGTTTAAGGAAAAGAAGGACTAGGGGAGACAGGATAGCAGTCTTCCGATATCTCAGGGGCTGCCCCAAAGAAGAAGGAGTCAAGCTATTCTCCAAAACACCTGAAGGCAGGATAAAAAGCAATGGGTGGAAACAAATCAAGGAAAGAAGCAGCTTAGAACTAAGGAGAAATTTCCTGACAATTAGAACAATTAATCAGTGGAACCACTTGCCTCCAGAAGCTGCAAATGCTCCAACACTGGAAGTTTTTAAAGAAAATGTTGATAGCCATTTGTCTGAAGAGGTACAGGGTTTCCTGCCTAAGCAGGGGGTTGGACTAGAAGACCTCCAAGGTCCCTTCCAGTTCTGTTATTCTAATTCTAATTCTAGTCACCCAGTGGTTAAGTGAATTTGGCTTCCCCAATAGCTTTGCTTATCAGACGGTCGCAAAAGGGGGTCGCAGCATCCAAACCTTGGTTGCAGGACCGCGAGGATGCTTGCGATGGTCCTAAGGGAGAGAAATGGTCATAAGTCACATTTTTTTCCAGTGACGGTGTAACGGTCACTAAAGGAATTGTTGTAAGTTGAGGACTACCTGTAACTGATGCCATCCACCTGGCTGCTGGCCTTCCTTTTCCTCTTTCTTTCCTTTTGCTATCATGGCATTCTCAGGTGTTCCTTTTATTTTTACATCGATCTTTAAACACAATGTTTTTTTCCTCCTGAGCCTGTATGAAGCCTGCTGCTTGCAACTCTTATTTATTTATTTCACAATGTTTATATACTGCAACAGTACTTTGGGGGGGGGGGGGGAGAGAAGAAATCAAAATGTGATTTATTCAAATGCACAGATCCGTTATTTTTAAAGACAACAGCAACAATAATAATAATGTATATGAAAAGTCCTGGGAACATTAAGTGGAAATAAAGTCATCGAAAAGAAGAAGGTGAAGATTTTGTGGGAGTTTCGAATACAGGCAGATCGTCATTTGGAGCACAACACGCCAGATATCACAGTCGCCGAAAACCGAAGAGTACAATTTATTGATATTGCTGTCCCGATATCAATAATAGAAAAAGAACTGGGGGAAAAACCCACAAAAGATTGCGATCTGGCCATCGAAACTACGCGGTTATGGATGAAACATGTAACAGTGATACCCATTGTCATCAGGGCACTTGGCACCATGTCCAAGAATTTTGCAAAATACATCAAGGAATTGCAGCTTCCGGCAATAACACCAGCGGAAGTGCAAAAAAACCTGCCCTACTCGGAACATCGCACATTTTAAGAAGATATTTGGTTGATACCTAGGGCGCTGGCAGCAACCCGTATCAACCATCAGCGCCAGTCAATGATATTTGTGATGCATTTTTAAATGTTCCGTTGACTGAGTTTCATGTTTAATGAAATAATAATAATAATAATAATAATAATAATAATAATAATAATAAGCCCCTGGGTGGGGCCCGACTAGTAATCAATGCCAAATCCGGCGAATCAACTGGCCGCTGTGATACAATCGTATAGTAGTAGTAGTAATAATAATAATAATACAAACAGACAAAATACTAGCGCATAACATACCAGACATCACACTGGTTGAGAAAAAGAAGGTTACAATCATAGACATCGCAATACCAGATGATAGCAGGGTCGAGGAGAAGGAACATGAAAAAGTTGCGAAATACCAGGACTTAAAAATTGAAATCCAACGATTATGGCACAAACCAGCAGTGGTAATTCCAGTGGTAATCGGCACACTGGGTGCTATTCCAAAAGCACTGGAATTACATTTAAAACAGTTAAAACTTGACAAAATCACCATCAGTCAAATGCAAAAAGCTGCACTGCTTGGATCTGCACGTATATTACGAAAATACGTTACGACGTCCTAGGCCCCTGGGTGGGGCCCGACTAGTAATCAATGCCAAATCCGGCGAAGCAACTGGCCGCTGTGATACAATCGTATAATCATAATAATAATAATCTTGTGGGACTTTCGAATACAAACAGATTGTCATTTGGAGCACAACACGCCAGATATCACGGATGTAGAGGGCCAAAGTGTACAGTTTATTGTTATCGCTGTTCCTGGAGATGCCAGAGTCGAAGAAAAAGAACTAGAAAAAATCATGAACTATGGCGACCTGGCCATCGAAACTACACAGCTATGGATGAAGCATGTAAGAGTGATACCCATTGTCATCGGGGCACTTGGCACCAGGTCCAAGAATTTTACAAGAGACATCCACAAATTGCAGCTTCCGGCAATAACACCAGCGGAACTGCAAAAAACTGCGCTACTCGGAACATCTTATATTTTAAGAAGGTCCTTGGTTGATACCTAGGACGCTGGCAGCAAACCGTATCAACCATTAGCACCAGTCACTGGTATTTGCAATGCATTTTTGAATGTTCAGTTGGCTGAGTTTCATGTTTAATGAATAAAGTATATAATAATAATAATGATAAGCAGCAAGAAAGAAATCACAAAGTACCGGAACTTACAAATTGAAGTTGAGCGACTGTGGAAAAAGAAATCATGTGTTTTCCCAATTGTAATTGGAACCCTTGGAGCAATACCTAAAGGGCTACCTCGTTATTTGGAAATTCTAAATTTATGAGATTTGAACATTCTGGTTTTACAAAAAACCACCCTACTTGGAAGAGCTTATATCCTCTGACATTACCTTAACGGTTCCTAGGTCCTTGGTTAGGACTTGAGCTGTTGAGCTACTAACCAGCCCCAAAGGCTGTGAATCTCACCAAAGATTAACATAACAATAACAACAACAACAACAATAATAATAATAATGGTGGGACCATAAAATAGAAAAAAGTCATAGAAAATGAAGCAGTTAAGTTGCTCTGAGACTTCAGAATCCAGACAGACGGGCACCTGCCACATAACACCCGGGCCTTAACAATTATAAGAAAGACAAAAAATAATGTCTGGATAGTGGATGTGGCAGTGCTTGGAGACAGCAGAATAGAAGAGAAAGAACTGGAGAAGATAACGAAATACAAAGACCTACAAATGGAAATAGAACGGCTGTGGCAAAAGCAAGCAAGGGTGGTACCAATAGTAAGAGGCGCCCTGGGAACAATCCCAAAGCAACTGGAGCGCCACTTGAATACCATTGGCATTGACAAATTGGCCATCGGTCAATTGCAGAAGGTGGTTTTGTTTGGAAAAGATTCCCTCCTGCAACGACATCTGTAACACCATCTAACATCCACATCTGCCTCTCCCAGACCCTTGGGAAAAACTGGATAGGCAGACAAAAACGGCCAAATCCAGTCTGAACATCCAGCAAACTGTGCCACCAACGATAACATTTTTGTATTATGGTGTCAGACCTGTGTTACAAATAAGAAGTATTAAAGGATTTATATTCCTTGCGGTCGTCTGCACTCTTTATGAGGATCTTATAAAGCCTTCCATTCTCCACCTTTCAGTTAGAAGAGAAGAAGCTTCTCGGATGAGAAGCGAAAACTTTTCAAGGGACGTAGTGCCCTCTCCGACGGCACGCGAGCTGTCGCCCCAGTTCAGCTCTACTGTGCATGGCCACGTGACTCCCGCCGGCCAGCTGGTCTTCGGGTCTCTGCTGCGCATGCACAGGAAGCAGAGAGTGTGCGGGGGAGCGCACACGGATGTGTTCGGGGATGCATGCATGCACAGGGGGATGCACATGTGTCAGGGGGACATGCGTGGTGCCAGACGTGCTTTGAGGATTCACTTGCACGCTTTGGGCACTCGGTCCAGAAGAGGTTAGCCGTCACTACAGAATCTGGCAGGGGTGTCAAACCCAAGGCCCATTGGCCAAATCCGGCCCATAGGGTGCTTAAATCCAGCCCGAGGGGTCAGGTTGGAAATATCATAGTGGGCTGCAGGCAGCCCCTCCCTCGAGCTGTTTCCGGCCTCCCTGGCCTTCTGCAGCATTCCGCCAGGCAAAAAAGGGCCCTTGGGCGGCCCATTTTTGGCCGGCAGAGTGCCGCTGGAGGCTGGATAGGCCAAAAAGAGGCCATAGGGGGCCTTATGAGGACTCCTCACGTTCCATTTTTGGTCGGCAGAGTGCTGCTGGAGGCCAAAAAGAGGCCGCGTGGAGGAGAACTTCAATGCTGATCCAGCCCTCGAAGAAATCCAGTTTGACACCCCTGGAATAAGGGTTTGTTTGTTTTTTAAAGCAGGCTCTGTTATCCAAAGCCAATTTAATGTACAATGCAATACAATACAAAAGCAGAGTTGGAAGGGACCTTGGAGGTCTTCTAGTCCAACCCCCTGCCTAGGCAGGAAACCCTATACCGTTTCAGACAAATGGCTATCCAACATCTTCTTAAAGACTTCCAGTGTTGGGGCATTCACAACTTCTGGAGGCAACTTCTGTTCCACTGATTAATTGTTCTCACTGTCAGGAAATTTCTCCTCAGTTCTAAGTTGCTTCTCTCCTTGATTAGTTTCCATCTGTTGCTTCTTGTTCTGCCCTCAGGTGCCTTGGAGAATAGTTTGACTCCCTCTTCTTTGTGGCAACCCCTGAGATATTGGAACATTGCTATCATGTCTCCCCTAGTCCTTCTTTCTCTTAAGCTAGACATACCCAGTTCCTGCAACCGTTCTTCATATGTTTTAGTCTCCAGTCCCCTAATCCTCTTTCTTGCTCTTCTCTGCACTCTTTCTAGAGTCTCCACATCTTTTCTACATCGTGGCGACCAGAACTGAATGCAGTACATAAGTGAGCAAACCAGTACCTGCATTCAGATCTATAGGCTTCCATTTTAATTGGACAATTGCCCAGAGGGAATAATCTGATCCAAAGCCAAATATGTGGGTAACCCAATATGCACCTCGGATCGAGCAGAAGATTTGTTGCAAAAAACAAAAAAAAACCACCCCACCCCAACAACAATCAAGCAGCCTTCCCCCCTGTCCATCAAACTCAGCTAGGTACCCCCACGGAGACAGCGTGGCTTTGGGAAAATAATATTTACACAGACCGAGCCACATAAAAGGGAAGCGTGTCTTTGGAGATACGCAACTGCAGATGAGACGTCAAGTCTTTCAAGAGCTACAGAGAAAACGCCTGGTTTTGTAGTTCGTGCTTCTTACACGCTGGGAGCGAAAATGTAAAACTAGGGTGGGTGGGGGAGAAAGGAGGCTAATCTGAAAGTAATCCTTTGGCCTGGTTCGCGCAATGCACTTAAGCCACAATGGTGATGTGTTAGGTTTTGGCTTGGTGATTTGTTTTGGTGTTACCTAGCATGGCTTATAATGCACAGTAAACAGCCCATGACTTTAATGAAGTAGGAAGCCAGGTTTTTTTTCCCCTTAGAAAAGTTAAGACTTAGAATAACTTCACGTTGAATGAACCCTAATCGGCATAAATTAAAATGAAATTTAGGTACACCCAGCTCTCAAAGGCTCACCACCTCCGATATACCCTACATCAGGGGTGTCCAAACTTGGGAACTTTAAGACTTGTGGACTTCAACTCCCAGAATTCCCCAGCCAGCTCTGCTGGCTGGGGAATTCTGGGAGTTGAAATCCACAAGTCTTAAAGTTCCCAAGTTTGGACACCCCTGCCCTACATAAACGTGACCAAACAAAATAAATAAATACAGAATTCTGCATAGACCAGTGGGGATTCAGCCGGTTAGCACCGGTTCGGGCGAACTGGATATTAATTTTGCATCCGTTTCGCTGAACCAGTTGTTGCAAGGACTGGCTGGCCCCGCCCGCCCTGCCCTCCGAGGAATCTCCACATGGCCCAGGTAAATGCAGCGCCCGCACGAAGGCTCTGGGAGGGGAATAAACGGAACTCTTTCACAACTTCCGGAGGCAACTTCTGTTCCACTGTTCGGATCAGTGGTGGGTTACAGGCGGTACGCCCTGCTGGGAGCACCAGGTACCGTTCCGGTACTGGTTCGTATGTATACGTGTCCACGGTGAGAAAGACGAATCTTGGAGTTTACCAGACGGATGGCATAGGGATCAAAGCTGTAGTAAAGATTTACAAAGAGCCAGATTTCGCTCTGTATTAATTGCTCTGACCAAGCATAATACTCTAAGGAGAAACGTTTGTTCTGGCAAGCTAGGTCAAATACATTTGAGGGAGAACGATTTTATTGTACATACTTGCAGACAAAGCCAAGAATTTTATGCGCCACGATACTGCTCCAAAATTGAGTTTGGCTTACCTTAACCCCTTTTAAAAGAAGCTCTACACAAGTCATCCTCGATGTACGGCCACAATTGAGCCCAACATTTCTGTTGCTAAGTGAGTCAGTCATTCAGTGGGGTTTGCCCCCTTTTACAACCTTTCCGGCTGCAGTTGTTAAACGAATCATTGCAGTTGTTAAGTGAATCTGGCTTCCCCATTGATTTCGCTTGCCAGAAGGCCGCAAAAGGGGAATCACGTGACCCCGGGATTCTGCCATCGTCATAAATATGAGTTACTTGCCAGGCGGCTGAATTTTGATCAGGTGACCGTGGGGGTACGGCAAGAGGCGTGAGTGTGAAAAATGGTCATAAGTCACTTTTTTTCACCGCCATTCTAACTTTGAACGATCCAAACAGCTCACCTCTTGTGACGATATTTTTGTGGTGTTTGTTGTGTTTTGTCTGTTTGTGCTTATTCAAAAATAATATATAAATAAATAAATAAATAAATAAATAAATAAATAAATATATATATATATATATATATATATATATATATATATATATATATATATATATATATATATATATATATATATATATATATATATATATATATATATATATATATATATATATATATTAAAAAAAACATTCACATCTGCCTATCCCAGGTCCTTGGGAAGGACTCGATAGGTGGATAAAAATACCAAATCTAATCCAAACATCTGGCTAACTATGTGATAAACCATAATCATAATAATAATGGTGGATAAGAAGCAGAGGTCATGAGGAAGGGCCTTATAAAGAAGTCCTGTGCTTGTAACTTGAGGACTACCTGCATCCTTGGGTAAAGTTTCCAAAATCCAATCCTGTTTACTTATATTTTTTTTACCCCTCAAGGGATATCCTGCCTAAGCAAGGGGTTGAACTAGAAGATCTCCAAGGTCCCTTCCAACTCTGTTTATTCTATTCTATTCCAATTTCATTATTCTATTCTATTCTAATTCTAATTATATTCTATTGCATTCTACTCTACTATTATATTCTGTATTTTATTTTATTCTATTCTGTTCTGTTCTATTCTAATTTCATTATTCTATTCTATTCTAATTCTAATTATATTCTATTGCATTCTACTCTACTACTATATTCTATATTTTATTCTATTCTATTCTGCTCTGTTCTGTTCTATTCTAATTTCATTATTCTATTCTAATTTTAATTCTAATTATATTCTATTGCATTCTACTCTACTACGATATTCTATATTTTATTCTATTCTGTTCTGTTCTATTCTAATTTCATTATTCTATTCTATTCTAATTCTAATTATATTCTATTGCATTCTACTCTACTACTACATTCTATATTTTATTCTATTCTGTTCTGTTCTATTCTAATTTCATTATTCTATTCTGTTCTATTCTATTCTATTCTAATTCTAATTATATTCTATTGCATTCTACTCTACTACGATATTCTATATTTTATTCTATTCTGTTCTATTCTAATTTCATTATTCTATTCTATTCTATTCTATTCTATTCTATTCTATTCTAATTATATTCTATTGCATTCTACTCTACTACTATATTCTATATTTTATTCTATTCTGTTCTATTCTAATTTCATTATTCTATTCTATTCTAATTCTATTCTATTGCATTCTACTCTACTACTCTATTTATCCTACAGCTCTGGAGTCGCCTGCAGAGTCTGTGAGCCTAGAAAGCAGAGTCTTACTCAGATATGAGATGTGTGTGAATGCACAAACGGCCAAGGAGCACTGGGGAATTCCTGGGGAGCTCTTATCGCTGCCGCCGGTACCAGATTAGTGGCGGCCACTGGTTTCCAGTTACCGGTGTTGAGAATGCCGAAGGGAACCTGTTGATCTCAATAAGCAGGCTGGGCTGGCAAGGGGCTGCTGTCCCATCGGGCCCTGATGGGCTGCAGAGAGTTGTAATTAAGATGCCCTGAAACTCTTCACCTGAACCTGTAATTACCTGGATGGTATCAGGAAGGCTGGTTGTTGCAAACAATGGCTTCATTCAGGCTTTGCCCCCACCCCTCCCTCCATGCTCTGGCGATCTAAGAAAGAGTAGCGGAGGGGTGAGCAGGGGGAGGGAAGGAGTCGGATCCATATTTTAATCTTCCTGATAATAATGAGGACCTTCATGCTTGTTTAGGGGGTTGGGGTGGGGGGAGGCAGTTGAAAAGTAAGTGTAGCAGGCTCTCCAAACATGTCAGTGACCAGAATTGGAAGGAACCCTGGAGGTCTTCTAGTCCAGCCCCCTGCTCAAGCAGGAAACCCTGTACCATTTCAGACAAATGGCTATCCAACATCTTCTTAAAGACTTCCAGTGTTGGGGCATTCACAATCTCTGCAGGCAAGTTGTTCCACTGATTAATTGTTCTCACTGTCAGGAAGTTTCTCCTCAGTTCTAAGTTGCTTCTCTCCTTGATTAGTTTCCACCCATTGCTTCTTGTCCTGCCCTCAGGTGCCTTGGAGAATAGTTTGACTCCCTCTTCTTTGTGGCAATCCCTGAGATATTGGAAGACTGCTATCATGTCTCCCCTGGTCCTTATTTTCATTAATACAATAATACAATAGCAGAGTTGGAAGGGACCTTGGAGGTCTTCTAGTCCAAGCCCCTGCCTAGGCAGGAGACCCTACACCACTTCAGACAAATGGTTATCCAACATCTTCTTAAAGACTTCCAGTGTTGGGGCATTCACAACTTCTGGAGGGAACTTCTGTTCCACTGATTAATTGTTCTCACTGTCAGGAAATTCCTCCTCAGTTCTAAGTTGCTTCTTTCCTTGGTTAGTTTCCACCCATTGCTTCTTGTTCTACCCTCAGGTGCTTTGGAGAATAGCTTGACTCCCTCTTCTTTGTGGCAACCCCTGAGATATTGGAACATTGCTATCATGTCTCCCCTGGTCCTTCTTTTCATTAAAATAGACAAACCCAATTTCTTGCAATCATTGTTTTAGCCTCCAAAGCCCCAATCATCTTGGTCTCTTCTCTGCACTCTTTCTAGAGTCTCAACAACTTTTTTTATACCGTGGCAACCAAAATTGGAGGCAGTATTCCAAGTGTGGCCTTACCAAGGCTCTGCAATTCTCAGTGGGGCTTGGAGGCCCACAGTCCTACCTTTGCCATTCTCAGCGACTGCAATGAACAAAAGCTACAGACTGATGTTCAAGGAAAAGAGAAGTGGAGTTCACAGAAGTGAACATCTGTAGCTCAGGGTTGAACTGTGGACTCCTTGGCCTTCTGAGCGCCGTGGTTTTCTTGCAGACGTTTCATTACCCCACTTGGTAGCGTCATCAGTGCTGGAAGGGAGTGGGATTTGTGAAGAGGAGGAGGAGGACTGTGAGGTCCTTGGCATTCTCTGAAAGTTGGCTATTTTCTTGCAGACGTTTCATTACCCAATTAGGGAACACAATCAGTGCTAGAAGTGAGTGGAGAAGAGGGGGAGGAGGGGGAGGAGGAGGGGGAGGCCTATTGGGTGGTTGGTTTTCTCTGAGCTTGCCTGTTTCCTATCCCATCTCCTCACTTTGCAATGGCAATTCTGGTCCCAATTCTGGTCGTAAGTCGAAAACTACCTATACAGTATTTTTTTCCCACAAAAGATCAATGATTGAAAATACAGGCACATTTCTTGCTCCCAACTTCCTGCTTCCAACCTGCACTTACCTGTTTTAAGGCCCAAGAAATGCTTCGAGCGGCATTCCAATTTCGTGTCGGTAATTTCGGTGTATTTTACGATCAGCGCAATTCGTTACCTGTCGGGGTTGAATTTATTATCCTGATGCACCCAGTGTGACTTTCTCCCCCCCCCTCCCCACTCCATTTTTATTATTATTTTTTTTCTGGATTTTCCTCCTTTTAAGATCTCTTAAGAACTGTGTCTACTACCTTTCTGGCTGCTGATGTCTGATGAAGTTAAAGGCAAACCTTGTTCCCCTCACAAAATTTTATAAGTGTACATTTCTGATGCTATCGTTGCTGTCACGATTCCAGGGCCATAAACCCATTGCGGGGAACAGCCCTGGCGCCACCCCACCGTCTCTCTTGGTGCCCACTCAGAAGGGACATGCCTCGCCTCACCTTACGAGCTGCAGGACGACAAAATAAAATCCTTCATTTGCTTGTTCGTACAGGTAGGCCTCGACTTACAACAGCCCGTTTAGTGACCGTTGGAAGTTTTTTTAAAAAAAAGCAATGTAGGACCGTCTAGATTGCAGCAGCCCCGGGGTCATGTGTTCAAAATTCAGAGGCTTGGCAACTGGCATGTACTTACGACGGTTGTATGTCCAGGGGTCATGTGATCTCTTTTATAGCAGCCCTCTGACAAGCAGAGTCAAGGGAGAAGGCAGATTCGCTTACTAACTTAACAATTTCAGTGGTTCCCTTGACAACCATGGTAAGAAAGGTCGTAGAATGGGGCAAAACTCACTTAAGAAATGTCCCACTTAGCAACATAAATGTTGGGCTCAATTAAGGTCGTAAGGCGAGGACCACCTCTCCTTGACTGATAATCTTGATGAACTGTACATGCAGTTCATCTTGCAAACGTTTGTTTAGTGACCGTCCAAGATTACGACGTCACTCAAAAAACCCAAAAAACCCGACCTATGACCATTTTCTCACTTATGACCATTGCAACATCCTCGTGTCACACGATCCGAATTGGGGTGCTTGGCAAATGTTTCATAGTTACGACGGTTGAAGAGTCCTAGGGTCATGCGATCCCCCGTTTTACGACCTCCCGACAAGCAAAGTCAATGGGGGAAGCCCGATTCGCTTAACGACCGTGTCACTGATTTAACCACTGCAGCGATTCACTTAACAACGGAGGCAAGAAAGGTGGTCAAAACAGGGGACAGAAAATTCAAATGTCTTATTTTCTAGCAATGGACAGTTTGGACCTCCATTGCGGTCGTAAGTCGAGGACTCCCCACATAGAGCCATAACGGGAAGTTATTTGGAGGGATGGCCTTAGGATCCACTTTTAAAGCCACAAAAGTTTTAACATGCATCTGTTTTCCCGTTTTGTGGCCGTAAATTCACGAAATTTATTACCCGTTGCTCAAAGAAATCCCTCTTAGGTCTGGGTCTTGACGATCCTGCTAAATCAATTTGACTGGACGATGCTGGGATATACATTATAAGCTGGGAAGAGTATCTTTTCTCTACATTATGTGTAATTTTATATACTTTTATAAAGTCTCCAAGCCCCCCCCCCCCTGAAATGGTTCGGCCTAGTCGAGGCACTGCCCGTTCTCCAATTCCTCGTACTTTTTAAGCAATTTCTTCCTGAAATTTTGGTCCCGCTGAGGTAATTAAACCACCCCCTAACTCTGATCCAGCTAAGTGATGGTCACCAGCATTGTCATTTTTGTATGTGGTCCTTCTCCAGCCTTAACAATGATACCATTATAATATAATCCAGCACAGAAGATGGGGAACGATGACCCAGTTAGGACTTGTGGACTTCAACTCCCAGAATTCCTCAGCCACCTGGCTCAGGAATTCTGGGAGTTGGTCCACAAGTCCTAAAGGGGCCATTGTTCCCCATGCTGGCTCAGGAATTCTGGGAGTTGAAGTCCACAAGGCCTCGTTCCCCATGCTGGCTCAGGAATTCTGGGAGTTAAAGTCCACACGTCCTAAAGGGGCCATTGTTCCCCATGCTGGCTCAGGAATTCTGGGAGTTGAAGTCCACAAGGCCTCGTTCCCCATGCTGGCTCAGGAATTCTGGGAGTTGAAGTCCACAAGTCCTAAAAGGGCCATCATTCCCCATGCTGGCTCAGGAATTCTGGGAGTTGAAGTCCACAAGTCCTAAAAGGGCCATCATTCCCCATGCTGGCTCAGGAATTCTGGGAGTTGAAGTCCACAAGTCTTAAAGAGACCATAGCTGCAATCTAACAGATCAAGCAAAACTTCATCCAAGAAGCTTCTTCAGCTCTGACTGAAAGGTGGGGAAGGGAAGGATTTATGTTCCTTGCAGACAGCTGGACATCAAACTCAATTTCACTTAGGGCCACCCATCCCCATTCTCCCCACCTTTTTTTTTCATTGGCCAGGTGATTTTTTTTGTCCTTCTCCTCGTTCTTGGCAACTTTATTTTATTAATAAAAGGCAGGAAACAGTTGTGGCATTAAAATAGAAGCTTCCTGTTTCAAAGATGGTTTCTCTCTCTCTCCCATCTCTCTTTTTCTCTTTCTCTTTTTCTCTCTCTTTCTATCTTTTTCTCCCTTTCTTCTTCTTTCTCTCTCTCTTTCTCTCTCTCTCCTAGCTCTTCTTCTCTTTCTCTCTTTTTTCTTTCTCTCTTTTTCTCTTTCTGTCTCTTTCTATCTATCTTTCTTTTTCTCCCTTTCTTCTTCTTTCTCTCTCCTTTCTCTTTCTCTTTTTCCTCTTTCTGTCTCTTTGTCTTTTTCTCCCTTTCTTTTTCTCTCTCCCTTGATCTTTTTCTCTTTCTCTCTCTTTTTCCTCTCTCTTTCTGTCTCTCTCTGCCTTTCTCTCCCTTTCTTCTTCTTTCTCTCTTTCTCTCTCCTGCCTAAAGTCTTCCTTATCATCCTCCTTGTACAGAAATATTCCGCTTTCCTGCTGAGGCGGCCAAACCCCCACTCCAAAATGCTTTTACTGGTTCTGTACATTTGCTGTTTGAAAGGCTGGAGGAAGGTGAATAGGTCATAAATTTTTACTATCCCCTCCTCAAACCAGGAAGTGATTCTTCTCTTATGACCCGTGTGTGCCTTGTACTCTCCGAAGATGCTTATCTGTCTCTTTGATGGCTTCAGGCCTGGCAGATACGCTCCGCATGGCGCCTTCCCTTATCGAGGCTCTATCGCTTGGCCCTTGACGAGAGCTGTGGCTTTTTTTTCCATCTTTAATTGATTTTGCAGCACGCTTTATGCCCCTCCGCCCCTTCCCCTCCCTCCCTCCCAACATGGGGAGGAAACCCTGCTTGGCACAATGGCGGCATAATTGATTAGACTGGGCCAGATTTGAGATATTTGGTGTAGGGGTGTGGGTTTGTTTTATAACGTAACCAAGTTATGAATTTTTATGATCGGAGCCGCCGTTGCAGGAACAAGGAAGGGTAATTGGTTGGAATGCAAAAACAAGGAAGAATAAAAACCCTCTTCTCTCCAGTTGATCAGCCATCCAGCTAAGGTCTGCGGCGCGTGTAACATGCTTAATTCATATAGTTATCCTCTTTAGAATAGCAGAGTTGGAAGGGACCTTGGAGGTCTTCTAGTCCAACCCCCTGCCTAGGCAGGAAACCCTATACCGTTTCAGACAAATGGCCATTCCAACATCTTCTTAAAGACTTCCAGTGTTGGGGCATTCACAACTTCTGGAGGCAACTTCTGTTCCACTGATTAATTGTTCTAACTGCCAGGAAATTTCTCCTCAGTTCTAAGTTGCTTCTCTCCTTGATTAGTTTCCACCCATTGCTTCTTCTTCTGCCCTCAGGTGCCTTGGAGAATAGCTTCTTTGGGGCAACCCCTGAGATATTGGAAGGCTGCTATCATGTGCTTTCGAATTCTTGGTCCCAGGACCTGTTTCCATCCCCACCCCCACCCCGCCTCTAACCGGATTGGGTAGTCCTTGACTTACAATTGTGCGTTTACTGACCTTACTTTGTTACAACGGCACTGAAAAAAAGTTAGGAGCGTTTTTCACCCTTCTGACTATTGCAGCATCCCCAAGATCAAAGTTCAGGCGACCGTCCACCAGTTCGTATTTATGATGGTTGCCTTGTCCCAAGGTCATGTGATCAGCATTTGTATCCTTCCTAGCCGGCTCCCGACAAGCAAAGTCAGTGAGTGAAGCTAGCTTCGTTTAATGACCAAACCCTAACCCTAAGCCTTCGGTGGGATCCAGTGCTCAGGTTCGTCCCCAAAATGTATACATCGGTTCTGGATTAGGAAACGGAGAAGAGCGAGAGAGAGGAAGAGGGAGGGAGAAAGGGAGAGAGAGGGAGGGAGGGAGGGGGAGAGAGGGGGGAGAGAGAGAGAGGGAGGGAGAGGGAGAGAGAGGGGGAGAGAGGGGGAGAGAGAGGGAGGGAGGGGGAGGGAGAGAGAGGGGGAGAGAGAGGGAGGGAGAGAGGGAGGGAGGGAGAGGGAGAGGGGGAGGGAGAGAGGGAGGGAGGGAGAGGGAGAGGGGGAGAGAGAGGGAGGGAGAGAGGGGGGAGCAAGAGGGAGGAGAGAGAGGGAGAGGGAGAGAGGGAGGGAGGGGGAGAGGGGGAGAGAGAGAGAGGGAGGGAGAGGGAGAGGGGGAGAGAGGGGGAGAGAGAGGGAGGGAGAGAGGGAGGGAGGGGGAGGGAGAGGGGGAGAGAGAGGGAGGGAGAGAGGGGGGAGCAAGAGGGAGGAGAGAGAGGGGGAGGGAGAGGGAGGGAGGGGGAGAGGGGGAGAGAGAGAGGGAGGGAGAGGGAGAGAGCGGGAGGCAGAGAGTCAGAGAGGGGGAGAGAGCAGGAGGGAGAGAGGGAGAGGGGGGAGAGAGAGGGAGGGAGAGAGGGAGAGAGAGGGAGAGAGGGGGAGGGAGAGAGGGAGAAGGAGAGGGAGGGAGAGAGGGGGGAGAGAGGGAGATGGAGAGAGGGGGAGAGAGGGAGGGAGATGGAGAGAGGGAGAGAGAGGGGGGAGAGAGGGGAGAGAGGGAGGGAGGGAGAGGGAGAGAGGGGGGAGTGAGAGAGGGAGGGAGAGGGAGGGAGTGAGAGAGGGGGAGGGAGACAGGGGGAGAGAGGGGGGAGGGGGAGGGGGAGAGAGGGAGGAGAGGGAGGGAGAGAGGGGGAGAGAGAGGGTGATGGAGAGAGGGGGGAGAGAGGAGAGAGGAGAGAGGGGGAGGGAGAGGGAGAGAGGGGGAGAGGGGGGAGTGAGAGACGGAGAGGGAAGGAGGGGGAGAGAGAGCGGGAGGGAGAGAGGGGGAGAGGGGGAGAGAGGGAGAAGGAGAGGGAGGGAGAGAGGGAGAGGGGGAGAGAGGGAGAAGGAGAGGGAGGGAGAGAGGGAAAGGGGGAGAGAGGGGGGAGAGAGGGAGGGAGGGAGATGGAGAGAGGGGGAGAGAGGGAGGGAGATGGAGAGAGGGGGAGAGAGAGAGCGGGAGGGAGAGAGGAGAGAGGGGAGAGAGGGGGAGAGAGGGGGAGAGGGGGAGGGAGAGAGGGAGGGAGAGGGAGAGAGGGTTAGGGAGAGAGGGAGAGAGAGGGAGGGAGAGAGGGAGAGGGAGGGAGAGGGAGGGAGAGAGGGAGCGTGTATGTGCGTGTGTGTGCGTGTGTGTGTGTAGTTTATGCATCCTAAGGAAACCAATCCATCACCCAAATCGGATGCCTCTGATCTGTCGGATATTGTGTAGGCTCCATATTGTACAAGCATTCCCATTTCAGAGTATGAACAAGTGACGGACTCTTGCAGGGTAGCGTGGTCTTTTGGTGCTCTCTGATGACGTTACCTAGTTTAGTAGTGAAGCATCTGCAAGAAAAAGCTCCATGTTCAGAGAGCACGGAGGGAGCCCTCGTCCTCCGCTCTGTACCCCCCACTCCTTCTAGCACTGACGATGTTACGTGGTTGGGTCACGAGACGTCTGCAAGAAAATAATCAAGCTCCGAGAGCACCAAGGGCCCCACAGATCAACCCTGAGCTACAGATATGCTCTTCTGTCAAGTGTTCCTGTCTCCTGATGGGAATACAGGTAGTCCTCGACTTACAGCAGTTCAGTTAGTGACCGTTCAAAGTTACAACAGCACTGGAAAAAAGTGACTTAGGACCGTTTTCCCACACTTACGACCATCGCAGTATCCTTATGGTCACGTGATCAAAATCCAGACGCTTGGGAACCGACTCACATTTATGACGGTGGCAGTGTCCCAGGGGTCACGCGATCCACTTTTGCGACCTTTTGACCGGCCAAGTCAATGGGGGAAGGCAGATTCACTCCACAAACATTGTTACTAATTTAACAACTGCGGCGTTTCACTTAACCAGCAACAAGGAAAAAGTCGCAGAAAGGAGCAGAACCGATAAAGGCGTAAAATGGGGCAAAGCTCACTTAACAAGGGTTTCACTTAGCGATGGAAATGTTGGGAGTCAATTGGGATGGTAAGTTGAGGCCTGCCTGTATCCGAAGCATGTGCTTTTACTTTGTAAATCAGGCTTCACCCTACTGATCTTGTCAAACGGAGGGCCGCCTTCTGCCCCTAGGTGAGACAGCTGGCTGTCTCGTGTGAGTACTGACAAGCAAAGGAAAGCGATGGCATCGTTGGCATCCTGCCGAAGTTGGTGTCAACCCTGAAGCTGACCTGACTGAAGCCATCTTGACAGCTTCCGCATGGCCACACGGAAGCTGAGGGATAGGGAGGGGGGGAAGGATTGAGAGAGCTAGGACTTTGTAGTCAAAACAAAATACTTTCTCTTGGGAACCAAGGACATTCTCACGCCTGGTTGGAAGAAGGCGGAGTGATGTCGCCTGGCAACCAGACAGCAACGCGATTGGACCGTGTGACTGATTGTTTTGAGAATGGGTGGAAACCAATCAAGGAGAGAAGAAAAAGGTGAACTCAGCTGGCCAGCGCGCGCATGCGCGCTGGCTAGCTGACAGGGCAGTGCCTCGCGTGCTCTGACAAATGTCTCCACGTGCCACCTGTGGCACGCGTGCCATAGGTTCACCATCACTGCCCTATACCGTTCCAGACAAATGGCTATCCAACTAGGAAGAGAAATTTCCTGACAGTGAGAACAATTAATCAATGGAATAACCTGTGAGTGGCTCCATGGCTGGAGGTTTTCAAGAAAAGATTGGAGAGACAGACAGACAGACAGAAAGAGAGAGAGAGAAAAACACAGAGAGAGAGAGAGAGAGAGAGAGATAGAGAGAGAGAGAGAGAGAGAGAGAGAGAAAGACAGACAGACAGACAGACAGACAGACAGACAGATAGGAAGAAAGAGAAAGAGATATGAAGAAAGAGCAAAAAAAGAGAGAGAAAAGAAAGGGAGAGAAAGAAAAAGAAAGGGAGAAAAAGAAAGATAGGAAGAAAGAGAGAAAGAGAGAGAAAGAGAAAGAACATTATGAAGAAAGAGAGAGAAAGAGAAAGGAGATAAGAAAGAGAAATAGAAAAAAGAAAGAGATAGGAAGGAAGAGAGAGAGAGATGAAGAAAGAGAAAAGAGAAAGAAAGAGAAAGAAAGAGAAAGTTTGAAAAAGGGAGAGGAAAAAAGAGAGAAAAAAGAAAAAGAAAAAGGGAGAAAAGAGAGGGAGACAGGAAGAGAGAGAGGGAGAGAGAGAAAAGAGAAAGAGGGGGAGAAAACAGAGCAAGAGAGCGATAGAGAGAGAAAAAAGAGGAAGACAGGAAGATAGAGAGAGCAAGAGAAATATGGGGAAAGAGAGAGAAAAGAGAGAGAAAGAAGAAAGGGGGAGAAAGAGAGAGAGAAAGAGAGAATATTATGGCGGAAGCTTTCCCCTTCTCGGCCCTGTTTAGACAACTTGCACAAATCAATTTTCTCCCTGTGGTTCGGTTTCCTTTGACAGATTAAACCTCAATTCAATCACGGGGCTCCAGGGACTTCCGAACCACTGAAGATTAAAACCCTCCTCCAGCCCCAAGTGTTTTTACTAATGTTGTGTGTTTAATAACTCCACTTATGAGCAATTTTGTTAGGAGGGGAGGGGAAAAGAATATAGAAAGAGAAACCCAGGCCTGGCCAAAACCTCTGGAAGTGATAGAGCTGATTCTTCAAAGTCAAATTGCCCCGTTGTTGCCCTTGAATAAATGCGGCAACGCCAACAACCGTGCATTACGGAAACTGTCATCTATCAGGACAGATCCATCGTCCCCAGCCAGCGCCAAAGAACCTGCAAAGTCACGTTCGCCTACCTAACACTGCGCCAAATAGGGTCATGTGAGGATCGACCTGTGATAAGAGCCCTTGAAGAGCTGACGACGAGCACGTTAAGAAATACAGGAACATGCATTAACATGCGACCCTTGGCTACGTGTCAGAATGGTCAAAACAATCGGAAAGGCCGAATCTCAAACAATCAATGCTCTGTCTTACACACCGGCAACAAAAATCGACCTTGTAGACGGGCCCCCACACAGTCAAGGACCTAGGAGCACTCGGTCTCAAACGTCCCAGAGCTCACGGTAATAGCATTGCCAAAAAGGCATTAAGAGCTGTTAACCTAATCTTGCAAAGCTTCTTCTCCGGGAATATTGCACTGCAAACTAGGGCGTGCAAAACCTTTGCCAGACCAATTCTCGAATACAGCTCGTCTGCCTGGAATCCACACTGTATATCGGACGTTAATACAATCGAGCGAGTCCAGAGGTATTTCACGAGAAGAGTCCTCCGCTCCTCTGCTCACAATAGAATCCCTTACGCCACCAGGCTCGAAATTTTGGGCTTGGAAAACCTAGAACGCCGCCGCCTACAGTCTGACCTAAACTTGCTACACAAAATTTCCCGCTACAATGTCCTACCTGTTAATGACGACTTCAGTTTCAACTGCAATAATACAAAGGCTTTTTTTTTTTTGCAGAGCTGGCAGCAGAGTCGGACAGTGAGGAGGTTGGGGAGGAAGATGGGACAGTCCTGGAGTCTGGGGAAGGCTCTGAGGAGGGCTCTGTGTCGGAAGCAGAGAAAGGGCCAGGGCCGTCTGACAGTTATCAGCTACCTTCGGAGTCAGACATCAGTGAGGCAGAAGAACAGCTGGAGCCTGTTCCCAGTGTGCGCATGCGCAGAGCTGCCAGACGAAGGGAACGGCTAAAGAGCAGGGGGCGACTTGGGAGTAAGGCCCCAGGATGGACGATTAATGGCCCCTCCCAGAGGAAATAAAAGAGGAGCGAAAGGGGAGTGGGCCTTTGCAGGGAACAATTAGTTCTCTTCATTGGTTCGTGATTCTCCGAGACTCCTTGCCAAGTTTTGCAAAGATCGGCCTGTCAGCTCTCCAAGTCAGATAAAATCTGTGATTGTAAATCCTCCCTTGAAAGACTTTGCTGGATGTGAATGAGCAGAATTCACAATCAATTAATAAAAGGGTTTTTTGTTGGGAGAAGGAGTTTGCTTCATGTCCTTGGGATCAGAACAAGGACCCTTCAAGAAGACCCTGAGGCTGGGAAAGATGGAAGACAAGAGAAGAGGGAAATGGCAGAGGGTGAGATAGATGGCGTCATCGATGCCACGAAGGTGAATTTAGGCCTTACTCTCTCTGGGAGACAATGGAGGGCCTGGCGTGATATGTTCCATGCGGTCGAGAAGAAGCAGACATCACTTAAAGATGGAACAACAACAAAGTAGACAACCCGATCAAAGGGTTTTTGTTCAAATTATTATTCTCTTGTAGATGCCAAAGCAGGAGGTAGGGATCCATTCCAGGTTTCATTCAGAGTCTTGAGAACGTTAGATTCCTGATCCCCTCCGTTCTTGAAAAGGAACCATCATCATTGTTCAAGGTCTCATACTTTAGACTGCAGGGGTCACCAAACTTTTGGACCTCAAGGGCCACTAAATTCATAATTTTAAATCCCGCAGACCACTAATATGATCGGGCCTAATGACCGGCTGGGTGGGTGAGGCTAGTACGTGGTCATGTGACTGGGTGGGTGTGACCAACTTGATGTCACTCACGTTGAAGGGCGCCTCATCAGCCTCTACTCACCACTCCCCTACCAGCCGCTCCTTGTCTGCCCACCCGGGCTCCTTAGGGCCCCAACAGGAAGCAGTTGCTGGAGCTAAGCAGCCCCCAGGAGAAAGAGTTGGCAAAACAGCTCAGTTCAATTTGCGTCTGACCGAGAAGGCGGTTCGGCAGAAGCACCTCACTGAGGACTAGGAGCATAGGCTTTCCAAGCAGAGGGAAGACCTGTGGGAGTGCAAGGCCAGATACCGGCTCCTGGAGGCTCACTGGGCTGAGATGGTCAGCCAGTTCCAGGCCATGATGCAGTCCCACTGGAACGAGGCCCTCCAGTTCTTGGTCACCAGCGGCGCTTCCCTCCAGCCTTCGCCCAAAGCCCAGCACCAGGAGGCTGAAGCAGACCCCAAGTTGGAATTTCTGCCCCCCTCCGACCCGCACAAAAAGACCCCGAAGGGGGAGACTCTCTGCAGCAACACAAGCATTCATTGCACATATCCAGCCCAGGGGCCGTAGTTAGAGGACCCCTGATTTAGTGCAATATAAAAAACGCAAATCATTTTTCTGCCGACCACCAAAATTTTCTTGCTGACCACCAGTTGGTGACCGCTGCTTTAGAGGATCAATTCCCTCTCAAAGACCGATCCCTTTTGAATCTTTCCCCCACCCAAGCCATCTTCTGTCTTAAGGGTTTTCCTCCCCTTAGCCAGCCTACAACCAACACCTGACATCCAGTCAGAACGAAACAAGTCTTCGGAGGAGATCAGTTTTCAACGCGTCCATCCCTTCACTCAATGGAGGTCAACAATTCACATAAAGTTGTCCCAAATCAGCTACTTAGAGTAACTTAGAATAACTTTATTATCACGGAATGTGCACTAATTGGCGTACCTTAAAATGAAATGCTGTTGCATGCAACTCTCAAAAGCTCGCCACCTCCAATATAAATAAACATGACAAAATAAATACAAAATTATGCATATACTTACATATGCATATCCCCACATACTCCCTTGCACCGCCAAACTTCACAACTAGCTACACTTCAGAAGACAGGCTGATATGTATTCAAGTAAGCGTAGCTAGTTCAACGTTGCTTCCATGTTCGGGTCTTACTGATACCTCCGATCAATATATCACCAATTACCGTGTTTCCCTGAAAATAAGACAGGGTCTTATTTTCTTTTGACCCCCCCCCCAAAAAAAATAAACCCTTGGCCTTATTTTCGGGGAGGTCTTCTTATTTTTGAGGTGCAGCTGCAATATTTTCAGCGGGGGGGGGGGGCTTATTTTAGCGCATGCGCTCAAAAAGCCCGATTGTCCTTATTATCTGAGGAGGTCTTATTTTCGGGGAAACAGGGTAGGTACTGTCCCTTTGCCCAGCGTTGTTACTCTCAGCATACCTAAACAAGAGACGGGACGGTCTCAATTTCGAATTTCTCCAAGCAGTAATCACCAGGCCTTGAGCCATGACGGAACGAAGTCGTTTCTTTGGTCCGTCCACAAAATACCTTCAGTTGGATTTACGTTCACGAACGTTTTGCCGACGAAAAATCCCTTCGCATTCACCGTGAACGCATTAAAAGAAAAGAAAAAAAATTTGGGGCTTGATAGACCCTTTCCTACCTGAGGTAGCATCCGTTCCTGCAGACCCTCCCTGTAGTTCAGAAGTTGGGCGCGACGACCCGGGCATGCTAACAGGCTCAGAACGGACAGGCTGGATTCTGAAAAACGAAACAAAACATGGCCAGTTGAAGGATGAGTTTGTTGAAAAGAGTGGGGCATACAGCACAAAAAACAAAGGCATCTCGCCCCGAACTACAGTATGTAATAGCACTAGCCCTTAGACTTATATACCGCTTCACAGTGCTTTTACAGCCCTCTCTAAGCGGTTTACAGTGTCAGCCTCTTGCCCCCAACAATCTGGGTCCTCATTTTACCCACCTCGGAAGGATGGGAGGCTGAGTCAACCTTTGAACCTTGGATCGAACTCATGGCAGTGGGCAGAGTGAGCCTGCAATGCTGCATTCTAACCACAAGGAAGGAATAGCACTTTGACTTATATACCGCTTCACAGTGCTTTTACAACCCTCTCTAAGCGGTTTACAGAGTCAGCCTCTTGCCGCCAACAATCAGGGTCCTCGTTTTACCCATCTTGGAAGGATGGAAGGCTGAGTCAACCTTGAACTGGTCAGGATTGAACTCCTGGCAGTGGGCAGAATTTGCCAGCAATAGCACCTAAGACTTATATACCACTTCAAAGTGCTTTAAATCCCTCTCTAAGCAGTTTACAGAGTCAGCCTCTTGCCCCCAACAATCTGGGTCCTCGTTTTACCCACCTCGGAAGGAGGGAAGGCTGAGTCAACCTTGAGCCGGTGAGGATCGGACTTATGGCAGTGGGCAGAATTTGCCAGCAATAGCACCTAAGACTTATCTACCACTTCAAAGTGCTTTACAGCCCTCTCTAAGCGGTTTACAGAGTCAGCTTCTTGACCCCAACAATCTGGGTCCTCATTTTACCCACCTCGGAAGGATGGAAGGCTGAGTTAACCTTGAACTGCTCAGGATCGAACTCCTGGCAGTGGGCAGTTAGCCTCTCAATTCGATGCAACTACATCTCCATCTCTGCCCTCCCTCCCTAATGAGGCATTTAAAAATTCGATGACATGACTACAGGAATACGGCAACCATTGTAAGCGTGAAAAGCAGTAGTAAGTCGCATTTTTTCAGCGCCGTTTTCAGTTCGAACGGCCACAAAACGAATGGATGTAAGTCTATAACGCTGGGGGGTGGGGGGTGGGGGGTAGGGAAAGGAACACTCTAACCTGAGACTCTCCAAATCCAAATCATCGGTGTCAAAATCCAGGAGAGGCTGCGGGGTGTCGCTGGGCCCGTGGGACTGAAGCACGGAAGAACTGGAGGAAATCACGATGGTTTGGCCGGAAGGATGAATAGTCTTGAACTGGAACTGCGGGCCCATCCAGAGGCGGCGGTGAGGTCCGGTGTGAGTCACAATTTCCACCTGGGAGGAAAGCATCCGAACAATGCATCACCAGGTCTGGAGGGACCTTCAGAAGCTTAGAAGTGAGGTCTCAAAGATGCTCAAGGGGCAACTGGGCTGCCTGTTTTTTCTTGGAAGACGTTTCGCTTCTCATCCCAGAAGCTTCTTCAGCTCGGATCACATGGTGGGGAATGGAGGGATTTACGCTCCTTGCAGACAGCGGCTTATTTGCATCCTATTGAAGAGCCGTTGAGGCCACTTGGAGGATTATCTCTGTCCTCTGGGCCACCTGAATGGTGAAAAGTCCTTTCGGAAGTTCCAAGGAGACTCCACACCCATTTGTGCTACAAAGGTGACCTTGAGGACAGAGGAAAAACCTCCAAGTGGCCTCAACGGCTCTTCAAAAGGATGCAAATGACCAGCTGTCTGCAAGGAGGATAAAATCTTTCCGTTCCCCAGCATCCAGTCAGAGCTGAAGAAGCTTCTTGGATGAGAAGCGAAACATCTTCAAAGAAAAAACAGAAAGTCCAGTTACCTCTTGAAAAAGCATCTTTGAGACTCCAAATGGATAAACTACTTGTATTACTAAAAGACAAAGACTGTGTCCGTGTGCTTGTGTTGTGTTGCAACGTGGTCTTCTTGCAGGCTTTCAAGAAGAGACTGGAACTGCCATTTGTCAGAAATGGTGTAGGGCCTCCTGCTCTAGCCCAGGGGGTTGGACTAGATGACCTACAAGGTCCCTTCCAACTCTGTTTATCTATTAAAGAGTTGAGTAAAGAAGAGAAGTTGTGGGAGTTTTATCACTGGAGGCCTTCAAGAAGAGACTGGACTGCCCTCTGCCAGAAATGCTGTAGGGTCTCCTGCTTGGGGGGGGGGGGGAGGGTTGGACTAGATGACCTACAAGGTCCCTTCCAACTCTGTTTATCTGTTAAAGAGTAGAGTAGAACATAATAGAATAGGAGCTGTGAGAGCTTCATCCCTGGAGGCTTTGATGAAAAGACTGGATTGCCGCTTGTCAGAAATGGTGTAGGGCAGTGTTTCTCAACCTTGGAAACATCTTCAAGTTGCCAAGATTGAGAAACACTGGTGTAGGGCCTCCTGTTCTAGCCCAGGGGGTTGGACTAGATGACCTACAAGGTCCCTTCCAACTCTGTTATTCTGGAATTCTGTAACCGTTTTCTCAACGCTGGAGAGAAGAGCAAGGAGGCCATTGCGTGTGCCGTCAACATTTCGCTCTTTCGTGGGGCGCCACAAGCCGTATGCCTGACGCACGCGGGCTTCTGCGCCCCGCCATGCCGATCAGGCCCGCGACGGGAAAGCACGGAGCTTCACGCCATCCGCTCCCGAGAGCCGAGAGGTAAACAGATGCTTCTGCAATTCCAGCAAAGACGAGGAAAGCAGATGTTCCCGGTCACCCCCCGCCCTCCCCTCTGAAACGCACGGGACCGACATATTGTGGTCCCCTTCCTGATGACAGCACGCATTACCCACTTCCTTAATTGAGACACGGAGGCGAAGGACCCTGTTCCCTTTGTCACATGGACGAACTGGCGGTAACACTTCCATCTGGAAGAACAGACAAAATGCTGCGGGCTTTCGGCATAGAAAGCGACTGGCGGATGGAGAGCTTCTTTTGTGCGAGTGTGGAGGTGATGCGTTGGCTTAACAAAACCCAGGCGTTCCTCAACGCTCTCCCCAGACTGATGGGATTCAGGGGGGGGGGAGGGGGGAGAAGCAAGATCCCAGAGGAATCCAGTAGGTCCCACATCAATAACAGGAATTGGGTATGTCTATAGTTTAATGAAAAGAAGGACTAAGGGAAACATGACAGCAGTCTTCCAGTATCTCAGGGGCTGCCCCAAAGAAGAGAGAGTCAAGCTATTCTCCAAAGCACCTGAAGGCAGGACAAGAAGCAATGGGTGGAAACTAATCAAGGAGAGAAGCAACTTAGAACTGAGGAGAAATTTCCTGACAGTGAGAACAATTAATCAGTGGAACAACTTTTTCTCCAGAAGTTGTGAATGCTCCAACATTGGAAGTTTTTAAGAAGATGTTGGAAAACCATTTGCATGAAATAATTTAGGGTTTCCTGCGCAAGCAGGAGGTTGGACTAGAAGACCTCCAAGGTCCCTTCCAACTCTGTTATTCTATTCGAATACCATAAGAACACTGGGCACATTCAAACCGTCTAACTCTAACTCACTCTAAACCTGGACATATGTCTGTGGAGATTCTCAATCGTTGAGGTGATGGGTGCACTAAAGGTCCCTTTACAAAAGGAAGCTGGACTATCTTGGGTTTGTTTGTTTTTATTTCCTCAGAAACATTTCGCTTCTCATCCAAGAAGCTTCTTCAGTTCTTCTTCCGAAGAACTTCTCACCTTTTCTCCTTTCCTGGGACTGACAGACCTTTTTATTGTTATTTTATTTATTGGATTGGATTGATTAGATTTATATGCTGCTCTTCTCCCAAGGACTCAGGGCGGCGGACAGCATTAAAAAACACATTTATATTTATTATGGAATAGAACGGAGCTGGAAGGGACCTTGGAGGTCTTCTAGTCCAGCCGCCTGCTCAAGCAGGAGAACCTTTACCGTTTCAGACAAATGGCTATCCAACATCTTCTTAAAGACTTCCAGTGTTGGGGCATTCACAACTTCTCGAGGCAAGCTGTTCCACCAGTTAATTGTTCTCACTGTCAGGAAATTTCTCCTTAGTTCTAAGTTGCTTCTCTCCTGGATTAGTTTCCACCCATTGCTTCTTGTTCTACCCTCAGGTGCCTTGGAGAATAGTTTGACTCCCTCTTCTTTGTGGCAACCCCTGAGATATTGGAACATTGCTATCATGTCTCCCCTAGTCCTTCTCTTCATCAGACTAGACTAGAGAAGAAGATAAAAAAATAATGGAGTTGGAAGGGACCTTGGAGGCCTTCTAGTCCATCCCCCTCTCAAGCAGGAGACCCTATACTATTCCAGACAAATGGCTATCCAGCATCTTCTTAAAGACTTCCAGTGTTGGGGCATTCACAATTTCTGGAGGCAACTTCTGTTCCACTGATTAATTGTTCTAACTGTCAGGGAATTTCTCCTCGGTTCTAAGTTGCTTCTCTCCTTGATTAGTTTCCACCCATTGCTTCTTGTTCTGCCCTCAGGTACTTTGGAGAATAGTTTGACTCCCTCTTCTTTGTGACAGACCTTCAAATATTGGGATTATATTTTGTTATGTTATTTGAGTTTATTGTTTTATTATTTTATTTATTTTATCGTATTATAAGGCAAATAAGATGTAGGGGACTGGAGGCTAAAACATATGTCTAGTTATGTCTAGTTTAATGAAAAGAAGGACTAGGGGAGACATGATAGCAGTCTTCCAATATCTCAGGGGTTGCCACAAAGAAGAGGGAGTCAAAGTATTCTCCAAAGCACCTGAGGGTAGAACAAGAAGCAATGGGTGGAAACTAATCAAGGAGAGAAGCAACTTAGAACTGAGGAGAAACTTCCTGACAGTTCGAACAATTAATCAGTGGAACAGAAGTTGCCTCCAGAAGTTGTGAATGCCCCAACACTGGAAGTCTTTAAGAAGATGTTGGATAGCCATTTGTCTGAAACGGTATAGGGTTTCCTGCCTAGGCAGGGGGTTGGACTAGAAGACCTCCAAGGTCCCTTCCAACTCTGCTATTGTTTTGTATTGTATATGAAGAACGGTTGCAGGAATTTGGTATGTCTAGTTTAATGAAAAGAAGAACCAGGAGGTGACATGGTAGCAGTATCCCAATATTTGAGGGGCTGCCACAAAGAAGTGAGGACAATTAACCAGTGGAACAGCTTGCCACCAGAAGTTGTGAATCTCCAACACTGGAGGTTTTTAAGAAGAGACTGGACAGTCACTTCTCTATAATGGCATAGGGTTCCCTGCTTGAGCAGAGGGTTGGGCTAGAAGACCTCCAAGGTCCCACCCAACTGTGCATTCTGTTCTTTTACTGTTCTATTCTTTTACTTCTGCTTCGCTTACACTTTTTTCATTTCTTCCCTTTTCATTGTTGTAAGACGCCTGGAGTAGCCCCAGGCGAGATAGGCGGCCAATAAATTCATCAGAATAAATCAATAGTTCTTTTTCCAATGGCTCTTGCAATCCATCACTCTGACAATCCGTCAACCGTTACCTGAGAGAGCCACTCTTCGTCTTCTTGTCCACTGTGATCAGAAGTTAAGCTGTCGTAGGATTCATGACGGGTGATCGGTCCTGGGCTTCCCAGCGGAACCACTGTGGGGGGGAAAAATAGAGACGAGGCAAGAAAGAAATCACATACAATTAAGAGTATATTTTTTTTAAAAGCACACAAAGGGAGTCCTCGATTTACGACCACAATTCAGCCCCAAGATGTATGTTGCTAAGTGAAACATTTGTTAAAGGAACTTTGCCCCGTTTGACAAACTTTCTTGGCTGTAACGGCTAAGTGAATCGCGGCAGTTGTTAAATTAGTAACACGGTTGTTAAGTGAAGCTGGTTCCCCCATTGGCTTTGCTTGCCGGAAGGTCGCAAAGGGGAATTGCGTATTTATGGGACATAAATATGGGCTTCCGAATTTTGTATCATGTGGAGAAGCTGGAAGGGTCGTTAAGTGTGCAAAACAGTCGTAAGTCACTTTTTTCACTGCTGCTGTGGCTTCGAACGATCGCGAAATGAAAGATTGTAAACCTAATCTGTACATTTCATTTTTTTTTTTATGTTGTTTGTTTGGTTACAGGTGGTTCTTGATCTACAACCAGAATTGAGCCTATAATTTATGTTGCTAAGCAAGACTTACAATATACAATAATACAATAGTAGAGTTGGAAGGGACCTTGGAGGTCTTCTAGTCCAAACCCCTGCCTAGGCAGGAAACCCTATACCAGCGATGGCGAACCTTTTTTGGCTCGCGTGCCATAAGTGGGGGGAGCGCAGGGGGGTCTTGTGTGGGCATGCCGCACCCATAATGCAATGCGCAACTCCCAGTGTGCATGCGCACACTACAGGCGGTCCCCCTCCCATTTTTACATGCTTTTTTCGCCCTCCCCAGGCTCCAGAGGCTTTATAGGAGCCTGGGGAGGGCGAAAACATCCTCCCCCGCCTCCCCGGCAGCCCTCCGGAGGCGTCAGGGAAGCCTCCGGACAGTCCCTGATGCCTTCGGAGTGCTCAAAACGACCCTCCGAGCAAACCGGAAGTCACTTCCGGTTTCCTCAGAGGGTCGTTTTAAGCGCTCCAAAGGCTTCAGGGACTGTCCGGAGGCTTCCCTGACGCCTCCGGAGGGCTGCCGGGGAGGCGGGGGAGGATGTTTTCGCCCTCCCCAGGCTCCTATAAAGCCTCTGGAGCCTGGGGAGGGCGAAAAATGGCTTTAAAAAAGGGTGAACTCAGCTGGCCAGCGCGCGCATGCGCGCTGGCCAGCTGACAGGGCAGCGCCTCGCGTGCCCTGACAAATGGCTCCGCGTGCCACCTGTGGCACACGTGCCATAGGTTCGCCATCACTGCCCTATACCGTTCCAGACAAATGGCTCTCCAACATCTTCTTAAAGACTTCCAGTGTTGGGGCATTCACAACTTCTGGAGGCAATTGCTGTTACACTGATTAATTGTTCTGACTGTCAGGAAGTTTCTCCTCAGTTCTAAGTTGCTTCTCTCCTTGGTTAGTTTCCATCCATTGCTTCTTGTTCTACCCTCAGGTGCCTTGGAGAATAGTTTGACTCCCTCTTCTTTGTGGCAACCCCTGAGATATTGGAACACTGCTATCATGTCTCCCCTAGTCCTTCTTTCTCTTAAGCTAAACATACCCAGTTCCTGGGTATGTTTAGCTTAAGTGGGTTTTGCCTCATTTGACCCCTTTGTTGCCACAGTTGTTAAATGAATCACGACAGTTGTTAAGTTCGTACAGTGTCAAGTCAAACTGGCTTCCCCGTTTACCTTTGCTTATCAGAAGGTTGCAAAATGATCCCGGGACGCTGCAACCGTCATAAATATGAACCAGTTGCCCAGAAAAATTGCATGGAAGGACTGATATTCCTTGCAGAGGAAAAATTGCATGGAAGGACTGATATTCCTTGCAGGGGAAAAATTGAATGGAAGGACTGATATTCCTTGCAGAGGAAAAATTGCATGGAAGGACTGATATTCCTTGCAGGGGAAAAATTGAATGGAAGGACTGATATTCCTTGCAGAGGAAAAATGGAATGGAAGGACTGATATTCCTTGCAGGGGAAAAATTGAATGGAAGGACTGATATTCCTTGCAGGGGAAAAATTGAATGGAAGGACTGATATTCCTTGCAGAGGAAAAATTGCATGGAAGGACTGATATTCCTTGCAGGGGAAAAATTGAATGGAAGGACTGATATTCCTTGCAGGGGAAAAATTGAATGGAAGGACTGATATTCCTTGCAGGGGAAAAATTGAATGGAAGGACTGATATTCCTTGCAGGGGAAAAATTGAATGGAAGGACTGATATTCCTTGCAGAGGAAAAATTGAATGGAAGGACTGATATTCCTTGCAGGGGAAAAATTGCATGGAAGGACTGATATTCCTTGCAGAGGAAAAATTGAATGGAAGGACTGATATTCCTTGCAGGGGAAAAATTGCATGGAAGGACTGATATTCCTTGCAGAGGAAAAATTGCATGGAAGGACTGATATTCCTTGCAGAGGAAAAATTGCATGGAAGTACTGATATTCCTTGCAGGGGAAAAATTGAATGGAAGGACTGTTATTCCTTGCAGGGGAAAAATTGCATGGAAGGACTGATATTCCTTGCAGAGGAAAAATTGAATGGAAGGACTGATATTCCTTGCAGGGGAAAAATTGAATGGAAGGACTGATATTCCTTGCAGGGGAAAAATTGCATGGAAGGACTGATATTCCTTGCAGGGGAAAAATTGCATGGAAGGACTGATATTCCTTGCAGAGGAAAAATTGAATGGAAGGACTGATATTCCTTGCAGGGGAAAAATTGAATGGAAGGACTGATATTCCTTGCAGAGGAAAAATTGCATGGAAGGACTGATATTCCTTGCAGGGGAAAAATTGCATGGAAGGACTGATATTCCTTGCAGGGGAAAAATTGAATGGAAGGACTGATATTCCTTGCAGGGGAAAAATTGAATGGAAGGACTGATATTCCTTGCAGAGGAAAAATTGAATGGAAGGACTGATATTCCTTGCAGAGGAAAAATTGAATGGAAGGACTGATATTCCTTGCAGGGGAAAAATTGCATGGAAGGACTGATATTCCTTGCAGAGGAAAAATTGAATGGAAGGACTGATATTCCTTGCAGGGGAAAAATTGCATGGAAGGACTGATATTCCTTGCAGAGGAAAAATTGCATGGAAGGACTGATATTCCTTGCAGAGGAAAAATTGCATGGAAGTACTGATATTCCTTGCAGGGGAAAAATTGAATGGAAGGACTGTTATTCCTTGCAGGGGAAAAATTGCATGGAAGGACTGATATTCCTTGCAGAGGAAAAATTGAATGGAAGGACTGATATTCCTTGCAGGGGAAAAATTGAATGGAAGGACTGATATTCCTTGCAGAGGAAAAATTGAATGGAAGGACTGATATTCCTTGCAGGGGAAAAATTGCATGGAAGGACTGATATTCCTTGCAGAGGAAAAATTGAATGGAAGGACTGATATTCCTTGCAGGGGAAAAATTGAATGGAAGGACTGATATTCCTTGCAGAGGAAAAATTGCATGGAAGGACTGATATTCCTTGCAGAGGAAAAATTGAATGGAAGGACTGATATTCCTTGCAGGGGAAAAATTGAATGGAAGGACTGATATTCCTTGCAGAGGAAAAATTGAATGGAAGGACTGATATTCCTTGCAGGGGAAAAATTGCATGGAAGGACTGATATTCCTTGCAGAGGAAAAATTGCATGGAAGGACTGATATTCCTTGCAGAGGAAAAATTGCACGGAAGGACTGATATTCCTTGCAGAGGAAAAATTGAATGGAAGGACTGTTATTCCTTGCAGGGGAAAAATTGAATGGAAGGACTGATATTCCTTGCAGAGGAAAAATTGAATGGAAGGACTGATATTCCTTGCAGGGGAAAAATTGAATGGAAGGACTGATATTCCTTGCAGAGGAAAAATTGAATGGAAGGACTGATATTCCTTGCAGGGGAAAAATTGCATGGAAGGACTGATATTCCTTGCAGAGGAAAAATTGAATGGAAGGACTGATATTCCTTGCAGAGGAAAAATTGCATGGAAGGACTGTTATTCCTTGCAGGGGAAAAATTGCATGGAAGGACTGATATTCCTTGCAGAGGAAAAATTGCATGGAAGGACTGATATTCCTTGCAGGGGAAAAATTGAATGGAAGGACTGTTATTCCTTGCAGGGGAAAAATTTCATGGAAGGACTGATATTCCTTGCAGAGGAAAAATTGCATGGAAGGACTGATATTCCTTGCAGGGGAAAAATTGCATGGAAGGACTGATATTCCTTGCAGAGGAAAAATTGCATGGAAGGACTGATATTCCTTGCAGAGGAAAAATTGCATGGAAGGACTGATATTCCTTGCAGAGGAAAAATTGCATGGAAGGACTGATATTCCTTGCAGAGGAAAAATTGCATGGAAGGACTGTTATTCCTTGCAGGGGAAAAATTGCATGGAAGGACTGATATTCCTTGCAGAGGAAAAATTGAATGGAAGGACTGATATTCCTTGCAGGGGAAAAATTGCATGGAAGGACTGATATTCCTTGCAGGGGAAAAATTGAATGGAAGGACTGATATTCCTTGCAGAGGAAAAATTGCATGGAAGGACTGATATTCCTTGCAGGGGAAAAATTGAATGGAAGGACTGATATTCCTTGCAGAGGAAAAATGGAATGGAAGGACTGATATTCCTTGCAGGGGAAAAATTGCATGGAAGGACTGATATTCCTTGCAGGGGAAAAATTGAATGGAAGGACTGATATTCCTTGCAGAGGAAAAATTGCATGGAAGGACTGATATTCCTTGCAGGGGAAAAATTGAATGGAAGGACTGATATTCCTTGCAGGGGAAAAATTGAATGGAAGGACTGATATTCCTTGCAGGGGAAAAATTGAATGGAAGGACTGATATTCCTTGCAGAGGAAAAATTGAATGGAAGGACTGATATTCTTTGCAGGGGAAAAATTGAATGGAAGGACTGATATTCCTTGCAGAGGAAAAATTGAATGGAAGGACTGATATTCCTTGCAGAGGAAAAATTGAATGGAAGGACTGATATTCCTTGCAGGGGAAAAATTGCATGGAAGGACTGATATTCCTTGCAGAGGAAAAATTGCATGGAAGGACTGATATTCCTTGCAGGGGAAAAATTGAATGGAAGGACTGATATTCCTTGCAGAGGAAAAATTGAATGGAAGGACTGATATTCCTTGCAGGGGAAAAATTGCATGGAAGGACTGATATTCCTTGCAGAGGAAAAATTGAATGGAAGGACTGATATTCCTTGCAGGGGAAAAATTGAATGGAAGGACTGATATTCCTTGCAGAGGAAAAATTGAATGGAAGGACTGATATTCCTTGCAGGGGAAAAATTGAATGGAAGGACTGATATTCCTTGCAGAGGAAAAATTGCATGGAAGGACTGATATTCCTTGCAGAGGAAAAATTGAATGGAAGGACTGATATTCCTTGCAGGGGAAAAATTGAATGGAAGGACTGATATTCCTTGCAGGGGAAAAATTGCATGGAAGGACTGATATTCCTTGCAGAGGAAAAATTGCATGGAAGGACTGATATTCCTTGCAGAGGAAAAATTGCACGGAAGGACTGATATTCCTTGCAGAGGAAAAATTGAATGGAAGGACTGTTATTCCTTGCAGGGGAAAAATTGAATGGAAGGACTGATATTCCTTGCAGAGGAAAAATTGAATGGAAGGACTGATATTCCTTGCAGGGGAAAAATTGAATGGAAGGACTGATATTCCTTGCAGAGGAAAAATTGAATGGAAGGACTGATATTCCTTGCAGGGGAAAAATTGCATGGAAGGACTGATATTCCTTGCAGAGGAAAAATTGAATGGAAGGACTGATATTCCTTGCAGAGGAAAAATTGCATGGAAGGACTGTTATTCCTTGCAGGGGAAAAATTGCATGGAAGGACTGATATTCCTTGCAGAGGAAAAATTGCATGGAAGGACTGATATTCCTTGCAGGGGAAAAATTGAATGGAAGGACTGTTATTCCTTGCAGGGGAAAAATTTCATGGAAGGACTGATATTCCTTGCAGAGGAAAAATTGCATGGAAGGACTGATATTCCTTGCAGGGGAAAAATTGCATGGAAGGACTGATATTCCTTGCAGAGGAAAAATTGCATGGAAGGACTGATATTCCTTGCAGAGGAAAAATTGCATGGAAGGACTGATATTCCTTGCAGAGGAAAAATTGCATGGAAGGACTGATATTCCTTGCAGAGGAAAAATTGCATGGAAGGACTGTTATTCCTTGCAGGGGAAAAATTGCATGGAAGGACTGATATTCCTTGCAGAGGAAAAATTGAATGGAAGGACTGATATTCCTTGCAGGGGAAAAATTGCATGGAAGGACTGATATTCCTTGCAGAGGAAAAATTGCATGGAAGGACTGATATTCCTTGCAGAGGAAAAATTGCATGGAAGGACTGATATTCCTTGCAGAGGAAAAATTGCATGGAAGGACTGATATTCCTTGCAGAGGAAAAATTGCATGGAAGGACTGTTATTCCTTGCAGGGGAAAAATTGCAGGCTACAGGAACCAGGAGCACCTCCCAGGTGACTCTGAGGACACAGGGATTCAAGCACCATCTAAAATAGGGGTGTCAAACACAAGGATCGCGAGCAGGATCTGGGCCCTGATGGGGTTAGATCTGGCCTGCAGGCCATCCTGGAAAAGGTAAGGGGCCAGCCTGCATCACTTCAGCCCGGTCTACCCAATGCAAAGTGGAAACATGGCATCTGTTTGGGGAGTGGGGTCAGGCTGGCCATGCCCACCTAGTCGGCCACATCCACCCGGCCCCCGGAGATCAACCACAGGCCTGATGTGGCCCTCAATGAAATTGAATTTGACATCCCTGCTCTAAAAAGGATACAAATGACCAGCTGCCTGCAAGGAGCATCAATCCCTCCGTTCCCCACCATCCTGCCGGAGCTGAAGAAGCTTCTTGGATGAGAAGCGAAACGTCCTCAAAAGAAAAAAACAAGAAAGTCCAGTTGCCTCCTAAAAAACCCCCCACCTTTAGGACTCCAGTGTTGGGGCATTCACAACTTCTGAAGGCAACTTCTGTTCCACTCATTAATTGTTCTCACTGTCAGGAAATTTCTCTTCAGTTCTAAGTTGCTTCTCTCCTTGATTAGTTTCCACCCATTGCTTCTTGTTCTACCCTCAGGTGCTTTGGAAAACAGGTTGACTCCCTCTTCTTTTGGGCCGCCCCTGAGATATTGGAAGACTGATATCATGTCTCCCCTAGTCCTTCTCTTCTTTAGACTAGATGTACCCAATTCCAGAAACCTCCAGTGATGGAGCTCAGCACACACAACATCTGGAGGCAAGTTGTTCCACCGATTACTTGTCCTCCTTTAGAATATATAATAGCAGAGTTGGAAGGGACCTTGGAGGTCTTCTCGTCCAACCCCCTGCCTAGGCAGGAAATCCTAGACCGTTTCAGACAGATGGCTATCCAATCTCTTCTTAAAAACTATCAGTGTTGGGGCATTCACAACCTCTGGAGGCAAGTAGCTCCACTGATTAATTGTTCTCACTGTCAGGAAATAGAATAGGACAGAATCTGGAAGGGACCTTGGAGGTCTTCCAGTCCAGCTCCCTGCTCAAACAGGAGTACCTATACCATCTTAGACAGGTGACTATCCAATGTCTTCTTAAAAATCTCCAGTGATGAAAAAGCACCCACAACTTCTGGTGGCAAGCTGTTCCACTGGTTAATTGTCCTCACTGTTAGGAAGTTTCTCCTTAATTCCAGGTTGCTTCTCTCCTTGATTAGTTTCCATCCGTTGTTTCTTCCCCTGCTTTCTGCTGCTTTGGAAACTAATTTTCCAAAAGAGGATGACGGTTACAAGGTCACCGCACCTTTGCCAAGGCCTGTCATTTGGCATCGGCTGCAGCCTTCCCTCTTGCTTTAAAACGCCTCCACTTCAACGAGAAGCAAAGTGAAGGACCTGAACACAAAACCACTCCTCCGAAGCCATTAGGCCCGAGAACCGTAAGCCTCCAGTCACCTTGATGCTAATGCAAGCGATTGGAAGCGGCCTCGACAATGAAGTTGGCCGAGATCCCGCTGGCAGGTGGGAGCGGAAGACTTGCGTCCCGGCAGCAGCTGCCTTGTCAATCAAACATATTGCAGCACTGACGGGCATTTTATATATATATAAAAATAGAAATAAAAATATGGTCGCTGGGGGGGAAAAAAGTCGGATAGTGTGAAAAAGTTCTTAAACCAGAAATCCAGAAGGGTCAGGACAGTGGTGGGATTCAATTTTTTTACTACCAGTTCTGTGGGCATGGCGTGGCAGGCGTGGTTTAGTGGGCATGGCAGAGGAAGGATACTGCAAAATCCCCATTCCCTCCCGATCAGCTGGGACTCAGGAGGCAGAGAATAGGTGGGGGCGTCGCCAGCCAGAGGTGGTATTTACTGGTTCTCCAAACTACTCAAAATTTCCACTACCGGTTCTCCAGAACTGGTCAGAACCTGCTGAAGGCCACCTCCGGATCAGGAGGTTGGTTTGCCACTAGAAACACCTGAAATGAAAGGTGGGCTAATACTAAGGGATATCAGATTTGGCCAGACGGACGTATAATCGAAGGGTGTGAATAGGAATAGCACTTATATATCGCTTTATTGTGCTTTAGAGCCCGTTCTAAGCGGCTTACAGATTCAGAATATCATCCCCAGCAATCTGGGTCCGCATTTGACTGACCTCAGAAGGAGGCAAGGCTGAGACAAACTTGAGCCGGTGAGGATCGAACTCCTGACAGTGGGCAGAGTTTGCCACCAATAGCACTCAGACTTATATATTGCTTCACAGTGCTTTACAGCCCTCTCTAAGTGCTTTACAGAGTTAGCCTCTTGCCACCAACAATCTGGGTCCTCATTTTACCGACCTCAGAAGGATGGAAGGCTGAGTAAACCTTGAATCAGTCAGGATCGAACTCCTAACAATGAGCAGAGTTTGCCTGCAATAGCACTCAGACTTCTATACTGCTTCACAGGGATTTACAGCCCTCTCACAGCAATTTACAGTGTTAGCCTCTTGTCCTCAACAATCTTGGTCATCATTTTACCAGCCTGGGAAGAATGGAAGGCTGAGACAACCTTCAGCTGGCCAGGATCAAACTCCTGGCAGTGGGCAGAGTTTGCCTGCAATTGTAATAGCAATAAGATCTACATACTGCTTCACAGTGTTTTACAGCCCTCTGTAAGCAGTTTACAGTGTCAGCCTCTTGCCCCCAACAATCTGGGTCCTCACTTTACCAACCTCGGAAGGATGGAAGGCTGAGTCGACCTTGAGCTGGCCAGGACCGAACCCCTGGCAGTGGGCAGAGTTAGCCTGCAATGCTGCATTCTAACCACTGTGCCACCAGGGCTCTATGATTGATAGTGAGTGAATGATAGGGTTATAGAAAAAGGTAGGATGTTTAGCATTGATTTCTCCATAAATTATTAAAAGTAAGACTGGGAAGGTTTACAGTATGAGTGGTCCTTGATTTATAACCATTTGTTTAATGACTGTTCGAAGTTACAAGGGCAATGAAAAAAGCAACCTAAAACAGTCCTAGATAGGCTGAGGCTGAGGGAGGAGTCAAATATGTCATAAGTCATGAAATCCTGTGCACCTTCAAGAGATCAAAGCCCAGTTCCCCTTGAATGCCATTCTTATCTCCCGCTCATTTCCCTTTTCTGTTAGTTGGTCAGATTCTTGTAGAATCTTAAGCTTGCAATACATCTTTATACTCATTTGAGCTATGTGAACCTCCTGATTTCGCTGGCACTTGACAGCCCTCATTTTATGACCATCTTATTTATTTTATTTATTTATTTATATTTGGTGCTTCTAGACCGCCCCCTCTCCCAAAAGGGACTCGGGGCGGTGTACAGTCCATACAAAATATAACAAAATACAATAAAAAGTTAAATATGTACAGTTGGCATGGAGGAGGTTAAAATGCAATTAAAAGAACTGTACAAAGCTAATATAAATATAAGTTTAAACCCCTAAAATAGACACAATAATTAAAAAACCCCTAAAATAACCAGATGATAATACATTTGCCAGGAGGGACAGTTGTAATTATGCCAGGCCTGCTAATCGGAACAGGTGGGTCTTCAATTTTTGCCAGAAGGAGCGGAGGTCAGAAGTGGTTCTAATGTCGGGGGGGAGGTCATTCCAGAGGGTTGGGCCCATCACAGAGAAGGCCCTACTCCCTGGTGTCGCCCGTTGGCATTGCCTAGTGGACGGCACCAGGAGAAGTCCCTCCCTGTGTGAGCGAATTGGCCGCAGGGATGTATGTGGGAGGATGCGATCCCGCAAGTAACTAGGTCCCGTGCCATGGAGCGCTTTAAAGATGGTAATCAGCACCTTGAAACGCACCCGAAAAACCACAGGCAGCCAGTGCAGCTCGCGCAGGAGAGGTGTTACGTGGGAGTACCTCGTACTCCCCATCACAGCCCGCGCGGCTGCGTTCTGAACTAACTGCAGTCTCCGGGCGCGTCCCAAGGGCAGCCCCATGTAGAGAGCGTTGCAGTAATCCAGGCGAGACGTCACCAGCGCATGAGTGACCGTGCGTAGGGCATCCCGGTCCAGTAGGGGGCGCAATTGGCGCACCAGGCGAACCTGGTGGAACGCCCCCCTTGCCACGGCTGCCACATGGTCATCCATTGACAGCCGGGCATCTAGGAGGACGCCCAAATTGCGCGCCCGTTCCACAGGGGGCAACTGCTCGCCCCCTATGGCCAGCGCTGGAATTAGCTGACTGAACCGAGGTGCCGGTAGCCACAGCCACTCAGTCTTGGAGGGGTTGAGTTTGAGTCTGTTGTCCCCCATCCAGACCCCGACGGCTTCCAAACACCGGGACATCACTTCGACAGCCTCGTTGGGGTGGTTTGGGGTTGAAATATACAGCTGAGTATCATCAGCGTAGAGGTGATACTCAACCCCAAAACCACGGATGATCTCACCCAGCGGCTTCACATATGCGTTGAACAGGAGAGGCGAGAGGACCGACCCCTGTGGCACCCCACAAGTGAGTGGCCTCGGGGTCGACCTCTGTCCCCCTGTCAACACACATTGCCTCCGGTCGGAGAGGTAGGAGCCGAACCACCGCAAAACGGTACCTCCGACTCCTATCCCCTCCAACCGGCGCAATAGGATACCATGGTCGATGGTCAAAACAACTGTTATATAATCTATGGCAATTACAGTGTTCCGGGGTCATGAACACTAAAGTTGTTGAGAGTGTTGCAGATATTTTTAGAACAGGAAAGAAAACTGGATGTATGAGAGCGAGGCAAGATGGCATCATTATTTCATTTTTATTTATTTGTTTACTTGTATCCTGCCGGATTAATTACAAATAATTCAAGGCAGCCAACATATCCAACACACCTTTCTCCATTTATTTTCACCACAACAACAACTCTGCGAAGTAAATTAGGCTGAGAGTGGCTGGTCCAGGTCACCCATCTAGCTTTCATGCCCAAGATGGGACTAGAACTCTCAGGCTCCTGGTGATTGGTCCAAAGTCACCCAACCAGCTTTCATGCCTAAGGCGGACTAGAACTCACCCTCTCCTGGTGATTGGCCCAGAATCACCCAAACAGGTTTCATGCCTAAGGCGGGACTAGAATTCATCATCTCCCAGTGATTGGCTCAAAGTCACCCAGCCTTCTTTCATGCCTAAGGCGCGACTAGAACTCACCCTCTCCTGGTGATTGGCTCAAAGTTAGCCAGGTGGCTTTCATGCCTAAGGTAGGACTAGAATTCACCCTCTCCTGTTGATTGGCCCAAAGTCACCCAACCAGCTTTCATGCCTAAGGCGGGACTAGAACTCACCCTCTCCTGGTGATTGGCCCAGAGTCACCCAACCAGCTTTCGTGCCTAAGGCGGGACTAGAACTCACCCTCTCCTGGTGATTGGCCCAGAGTCACCCAACCGGCTTTCATGCCTAAGGCGGGACTAGAACTCACCCTCTCCTGGTGATTGGCCCAGAGTCACCCAACCGGCTTTCATGCCTAAGGCGGGACTAGAACTCACCCTCTCCTGGTGATTTGCCCAGAGTCACCCAACAGGCTTTCATGCCTAAGGCGGGACTAGAATTCATCATCTCCCAGTGATTGGCTCAAAGTCCCCCAGCTAGCTTTCATGCCGAAGGCAGGACTAGAATTCACTGTCTCCTGTTTTCTAGCCTCTTAACCATTCTCCGAGTTGTGGTTCACACATTGTAAAGTTGCCAAGATTGAGAAACACTGTGCAGGAGCATCACCACAACACAATGCAGCAATTAAGCAAAAAGACGAAGAGACACAAGAATTCCCCCTCTTCTAAAAAGCGGCTTATTACTCTAGATGATGAATTATTCATCCCCACCCCAGCTTTTCTATCAGCAGCAATGTTCAGGGATCCAGTTTCTTTCCCCTTTCATTCATTCCTCCCTGGAGGACAGTCACAGGCAATTACAAAACCCGGACATTTCTGTGTGGCGCAAAGGAGCCAGCAACACGACAAATGCTCAGCAACCGCAGGTGCGTTGCTTCCATCCTGAAACTAATGGAATGTTGCGTAACTGCGTTGAACTTTCATAGATGAAAAGGCCAGTGTGAAATCTCCAGAAACTTATGATTGCTGCTTAGGGATGGCTGAAAAAAATGGCAATCCAGTGAAGCCATTTCACTTTTTACAGAGCCACAAACTCAGGGATCGCTAACAGAATAACCAATTTCGTTGTATTTAAGTACAATGACAATAAGGATTATGCTTATACTTAATAACAGAGTTGGAAGGGACCTTGGAGATCTTCTAGTCCAACCCCCTGCTCACGCAGGAGACTTTATACCGTTTCGGGCAAAAGATTGTCCAATTTCTTCAAAGCCTCCAGTGATGGAGCATTCACAATTTCTGGAGACAAGCCATTCCACTAATTAATAGTTCTTACACTCAGCTAATTTCTCCTTAATTCTAGGTTGCTTCTCTCCTTGATTAGTTTCCACCCATTGCTTCTTGTTCTACCCTCAGGTGCTTTGGAGAATAAGATGTCTCCCCACTTCTTTCTGGCAGCGCCTCAGATATTGGAAAACTGCTATCCTGTCTCCCCTAGTCCTTCTTTCTATTAAACTACCCAGTTCCTGCAACCGTTCTTCATATGTTTTAGCCTCCAGTCCCCTAATCCTCTTTGTTGCTCTTCTCTGCACTCTTTCTAGAGTCTCCATATCTTTTCTACATCGTGGCGACCAAAACTGGATGCAAATATTCCAAGTGTGGCCTTACCAAGGGATTGTAAAGTGGTATTAACACTTCACGTGATTTTGATTCTATCCCTCTGTTGATGCAGCCTAGAACTGTGTTGGCTTTTTTGGCAGCTCCTGCACACTGCTGGCTCATATTTAAATGGTTGTCCACTAGGACTCCAAGATCCCTTTCACAGTTACTACTATTGAGCCAGGTACCACATATTCTGTACCTGTGCATTCCGTTTTTGTTGTCTAAATGTAGAACCTGACTCTTTTCACCATTGAATTTCATTTTGTTAGATAGTGCCCAATGTTCAAGTTTGTCAAGATCCTTCTGTATCTTAAGCCTATCTTCTGGAGTGTTGGCTATTCCTGCCAACTTGGTGTCATCTGCAAATTTGATGAGTTCCCCATTTATGCCCTCATCCAAATCATTGATGAAGATGTTGAAGAGTCCTGGGCCTAAAACAGAGCCTTGGGGGACTCCACTGCATACCTCCCTCCATGTAGATGCACTTCCATTGAGAACTACACGTTGAGTGCGGTTGGTCAGCCAGTTACGAATCCATCTGGTGGTGATGCCAGAGCATTATAAATTGGCAATAACACTTCATGTGATTTTGATTCTATCCCTCTGTTTATTGCATCGGCTTTTTTGGCTGCTGTCACACACTGCTGGCTCATATTTAACTGATTGTCCACTAACCACTATAACTCAACAGAGAAGTCTTAAGATGGCAAGCACTTTGAAATCATTCATTCATTCGTTCGCTCGTTCGTTCAATAATTCATTTGTTCGTTTGTCCGTTTCCCGCAGCAAAGGGGGGAAAAATTGAGATGGTCAAACTCATTACATAGACAGTCCTCAACTTACAACAGTTCATTCAGTGACCGTTCAAAGTTACAACAACACGGGAAAAAAGTGACTTGTGATCATTTTTCACACTTACGACCATTCTACCTTCCTTATGGTCACGAGATCAAAAGTTAGATACTTGGCAACTGACTCATATTGCAGTGTCCCCAGGGGCCATGCGATCCCCTTTTGCGACCTTCTGACAAGCAAAGTCAGTGGGGAAGCCAGGTTCACTTAACAACCGAGTGACTAACTTAACAACTGCAGTTATTCACTTAACAACTGTGCCAAGAAAGGTAATAAAATAGGGCAAAACTCACCTAACATTTGTCTCACTTAGCAACGTGCATTTTGGGCTCAATTACGGTCGTACATTCAGGACTACCTGTGCAGTTCTCCATGGAGAATTGTTGATGGGAGGTTGGCTTAGAAGCATTTTGCTTTAGGAGATTTGATGCCGAATATTCATTCCTGGCCTCCTTCCTTGATATTACAGTCAACATATGATGAGTGAAGTGGTTCTATTAGCAACTCACAATTCATGGTCAGTAAGTCTTAAGGTATCCAGGTTTGCATAATTTTCCAAGATTTTAGAATCAAGCTTAATTTCTTTTTTTTAAAAAGAATTTTATTGGTTTTTAAACATTTATGGGGGAAGGTAAAAAGGTACATAGAAAATTTTGGCCGCTCCCGTGCTAGTGGTAGAAATCCCCCCAAATCTCACAATTTTTACAACGTATACATATACATTTTATACGTTAAAAACAACGTATAAAAGATAAGCAAAAACAGAATCTTGTTCTACATTATATCAACCATGTGTTCAATCATCTCTTTTTTTGTCACTTTCTAGTATATCAACAATTACAATAATATTTCAAATGCATTTATTTTTGTGACCTGAGCCTTTTCGATATTGCTCCCCAGATGGAGCCACAGCCCCTCCCTTCCTCATATCTTGTAGATTACTACCTTTTTCACTACCTCCCCTATTTTCGTCCTCTAGGAGAGAGCCGTGTTTTTTAATGAAGGCTTCTGCCTCCCCCACTGTATTAATTCTAATTCTGTTTCCCTCCCAAAAGATCAACATTCCCTCTGGCAATAACCATCTAAACCAAACTCCTTTATTATATAATTTCGTTGATAAGGAGGAATACTTCCTCCTTTTCTCTCTCTCTTTTTTTTTGGAATTTGCTTAAGAATGGTAATTTCTTTGTCTTTAGCTCAAAGGGGGGGGACCACTAAAATATAAAGACAAAGAATCAAGCTTAATTTCTGCAGAAGAGAATGTTTCTAGCTCAAGGCTGAACTGTGGTGCTCTCTGAGCTTGGTGGTTTTCTTGCAGACGTTTCATTACCCAACTAGGTAACTTCATCAGTGCTAGGAGGGGGAAGGAGGAGGAGAACTGTGGGGTCCTTGGTACTCTCTCAACTTGTTTTCTTGCAGACGTTTCATGACTGAACTAGGCAACATCATCAGTGCTAAAAGCGAGGGAGTGAGGAGGAGGACTGAAAGGTCATCGGTACTCTCTGAGCTTGATTGTTTTCTTGCAGACGTTTCATTACCCAACTAGGTAACTTCATCAGTGCTAGAAGGGGGAAGGAGGAGGAGAACCGTGGGGTCTTTGGTGCTCTCTTGGCTTGCTTTCTTCCAGACGTTTCATAATCCAACCAGACAATATCATCAGTGCTAAAAGGGAGGGAGGGAGGAGGAGGACTGAGAGGTCCTTGGTACTCTCTGAGTTTGATTGTTTTCTTGCAGACGTTTCATTACCCAACTAGGTAATGCCATCAGTGCAAGTTATAGTTTCAATCAAGCAGTAATCAAAATACTACCAATTCAGAGAAGCAATCGAACAGTAAACCACAGCCTGATCAAGAAACCGCCGAGAGCACTTCCACCAACACCGACAGGGCAAGCCATTTGTAATATAAACAGAAAACAAACTTCCACTCCCGTCTAGACTGATCGTGTTACCTAGTTGGGTCACAAAACGTCTGCAGGAGTAAAAACAAGGTTAGGGAGCACCAAGCACCTCAAAGCTTAATTTTAAAAAGCACGGAGCCTCCCTCTGCCCTTTTATGAAAAAATAGGCCCATCACATCACACATCTAAGCCCTGTCGATTTTCAGCCCTCCAACAACGATTCCAACACCACATACCATGTTCTTTTGTGCGCTGTAATAAATTTGCTGGCAAGGCCAGCTGTGAAATCGACTTGATGGGTCCATCTTTAAAGAGTTACAGGAGAGGTAACTCTTTCTATAATGCACTGCTTTCACTAGTATGTTTGACATTATTGTCAGAGAAAATTATGTTAACCATGGATTACTGTTACAATCAAAGTATGTAGTGAGAAGTCAAGAGGCTTAGTAGTAAATTTTCAAAGCCGGAGCGCCGGGATTTAGCTGTTTGACTCCCATTAGCGTCAGGGGGACTCGGCCCGCTAAATCCTCACTTGTGGCTTTGAAAACTGACCTCCGTACGCTGATGGGAGTCCAACTCTTCCAACTACCGCCCCGTCCTTTAAGAAGTTCCAGATGACCAAGCCAGGCCATTTCAGCACATTATAGCTCTTTGGAGGCATCTGAAAGTTATTTTAATTCTTCTCCGCTCAGAACTATTTCCAGGAAACGAGCATTTTTTGAACGGTTGCACTGGGACGGCAGATTTTATGGCGGAGACGCAGCAAAGGAGAGCGCGCGGAAAGTTAGAAAGACACACGGAAAGCTAGCAGTCAAGTTCTCACATCTGCATCCACATCCCGAAACGGATTGCTACTTTTGAGGTTAGGCTGTTCACCCGTAGGAATCTGCTGCATCCTGAAGCATTCCAAAGATATAGCAGAATAACCGAGTTGGAAGGGACCTTGGAGGTCTTCTAGTCCAACCCCATGCCCAAGGCAGGAGCCCTTATACTACCCTGGACAAATCTATTCTTAAAAATCTCCAGTGCTGGAACATCTACAACATCTGGAGGCAAGTAGTTCCACTGATGAATTGTTCTCACAGTCAGGACATTTCTCCTTAGTTCCGGGTTGCTTCTCTCCTTGATCAGTTACCGTTGCTTCCTCTGCCTTCGGGTTCCTTGGAGAAGAGTTTGACTCCTTCTTCTTTGTGGCAACCCCTGAGATATTGGAAGACTGCTATCATGTCTCCCCTGGTCCTTCTTTTCATTAAACTAGACATACCAAGTTCCTGCAACCGTTCTTCATATGTTTTTTTGTCTCCAGTCCCCTAATCCTCTTTGTTGCTCTTTTCTGCACTCTTTCTAGAGTCTCCACATCCTTTTTTTTTTTTGTATTTTTAAGGAAGAGTACAGCCATTTGACTGGACAGTCAATTGTCTAAAATGGTATAACAGTGGACAACCATTTAAATATGAGCCAGCCATGTGCAGGAGCTGCCAAAAAAGCCAACCCAGTTCTAGGCTGCATCAACAGAGGGATAGAATCAAGATCACGTGAAGGGTTAATACCACTGTATAAGGCCTTGGGAAGGCCACACTTGGAATACGGCATTCAGTTTTGGTCACCACGATGTAGAAAAGATGTGAAGTCCAACACTCCCGGGGGAGCAGTGGCTTACCAACAATGGCAGCACGGCAAGAGGTAAGATATTTTTCTTTCGTGAGCTTCTCTTTCGTTGTTTGCAGGGAAACAGAAGCTCACAATGTCAGGGATCCAAATAGCATCCAAAAATAAATCAGAGTCCGAGGCAAAGTATTGCTCACAGTTCCAATTGATGAAGAGAGCCATGTTGGCACATCTGGGAAAACCCAAATCTGAAAGCTTCCCGGTTTTTCCCACCCAGTTAAAAGTTCAAGATCTTTCCTCCCCACACCCACAAGTCCATCACATGATCCAATCTTCCACTCCCATGCTGGCAGTTCCACCCATCCAGTTCCGGTCAGGTGCAGAGGTGCAGAGACAAAGGATGACCTTGGGTTTCTAGAAATAATTTTGCTTTGGCTACCTATCATCTAACTCCGTACAATCCCCCCTCCCGTTTTCCCACAACAGAAAATGCATAGGGGAATAATAGAAAGTGTGGGAGGCCAAAGACCCCAAAGAAAAGATGGCTGCAGGCCTGACACTCTGTATGCATCACCAGTGGCGTAGCGTGGGTTGTCAGCACCCGGGGCAAGTAATTTGCGCCCCCTAACCCGAGGGCGGCCCGACTGCAGCTGCCCCTGGGTCGGCATCAGTCAAGTGAGGCTCTCCATGCTGGCCTCCTGCCTTCCTCCCGAGGAGGAGCTCGACAGGGCAGCGGGAAAAGGTTCGACTGAAGGGAAGCAGGTGCCGCGGGGGTGGGAGGCGCACCGGGGGCTTCGGGAAGGCGCCGGCTCCCCGGGGCACTCCAGGCGGAGCGGAAGGACGCGGTGGCGTTGCAGCCGTGGGCAGACGGAGCGCAGCGCCGCTCTCCTTCGGCTCCCGCGGGGGCGGGGCGGCGGGTCTTGGCGGCTCCGCTGGGAGGTAGGCGGTGCGCAGGAGGGGCCTGGGCGTGCCAGGGCCGGGAAGCTTAGTTCGCGGGCCAAGCCGGGCGCGGAAAGAGGCGGCCACAGTCCGGCAAAGGGCGGCGCGGGGCGAGTCAGGGCGCCCCCCCCAGATGTTGCGCCCGGTGCGGCCGGCACCCCCTGCACCCCCCCACGCTACGCCACTGTGCATCACATACAGAGGCATCACGACACATATACGAAAAGGGTGAGGCTTGTATCACAACAGTACCATGCTGTTTTGTCAACTATCCTACTGGTATAGAGGTACTATCCCACCTCTGTATGTTAACCCGAGGGAATGAAACAACTTCTATGGAACATTTGGGTGAGCAAAGTCTAGAATGCAATCCTCAACCCACAATCATTCTTTTAGTTAACTATCTGAGGTTGCAACAGCATTGAAAAAAGTGACTTATGACCGTGTCTCACACTTATGGATATTCAAGCATCCCCACGGTCACATAATCAAAATTCAAACACTTAGGAACTGACGGCTGCAGGTCTGACACAAGAAAGAAACACTAAGGAGATCTGACTTGGAGTGATGGCGTGCGTGCCAGCAGAGAGGGCTCTGCGTGCCACCTCTGGCATGCGTGCCATAGGTTTGCCATCACGGATCTCTATGAACCTGTTCGACGCCTTGGAGAAGTCAGGCCGGCCCTGGTTCTGCTTATGTTATTCTGCCCGTTGCTGGATCAAAGCAATTGTCATTTGTGTTTCCTTTTGCCACTTAACTTGCTGCCTTCACGAAAAGTCAACCTTTTCTTCCTCGCATAAAACACGGATCCTGACGTTTCCACTTGTTACTTGAGGACGCCTTACAGAAAACAGCGACAACAAAGAGAGCAATAAGCCAAGGCCTCGTGGCTTTACCTAAGGAATCCTTCCCCAATAAGACGGGGGTCACCTTTTTCCTTGATGGGTGGAGACCTAGGTTTGAATTCACTGGAGGAATCTGAGAGAGGGAGGGAGAATGATGGACCAAACCGCTTTGGATTTCACCCACAATCATTTAAAAGCGCAGATTGTTGTGGTGTCCGACACTTTGTGACCCAATGGGATACGGAACACCGGACCCTCCTGTCCTCCACTCTCTCCCCCAGGGTTTGAGCAGATTTAAGGAAATAAGGAGAAATCTCCTGACAGTGAGCGACTTCCCATTCAATATGCCCCTCCATCCGCTGTAATTTAAAATTACGTTTTAAATTTTACCAGCATTCGTAAATGTTGACAGATTTGAACTCTGGGCCCGATCTAACAATATGAAATTCAACGTAGAGAAAAGGAAAGTCTTACACTTAAGCAAGGAAAACCAATGACACATATAGACTGGAGTGAAACCAGGCTTAATAGCAGTGACTGGGAGAGGGATCTTGGATTCTTAATGGACAATCAGCTAAATATGAGCCAGCCGTGCGCAGCGGTAGCCAAAAAAGCCAATGCAATCCTAAATTGCATTAACAGAGGGATACAATCAAGATCAAGAGAGGTACTAATACCACTCTATAAAGCCTTAGTAAAACCACACCTAGAGTACTGCATCCAATTTTGGTCACACTATAAAAAAGATGTCAAGACTCTAGAACCGTGATGGCGAACCTATGGCACGGGTGCCCGAAGTGGCATGCACAGCCATATTGCCTGGCACATGCGGCATTGCCCATTCCTCTTCTAGGTTTCTGGCATGCATCAAGCAGGAGACCCTACACCATTTCTGACATATGGCAGTCCAGTCTCTTCTTGAAAGCCTCCAGTGATGGAGCTCCCCCAACTTCTCTTCTCTTCCCGTCCTCTATTCTATTCTATTCTATTCTATTCTATTCTATTCACAGACAGATTTAACAGAGTTGGAATGGACCTTGTAGGTCATCTAGTCCAACCCCCACTCAAGCAGAAGACCTTACACCATTTCTGACAAATGGCAGTCCAATCTCTTCTTGAAAGCCTCCAGTGATGAAACTCCCACAACTTCCGAAGGCAACTTCTGTTCCATGGGTGGATTGCTCTCACTGTCAGAAAATTCCTCCTGATTTCCAGGTTGAATCTCTCCTTGGTCAGTTTCGATCCATTATTCTTTTTCTGGCCTTCAGGTCCCTTGGAAAATCACCTGACCCCTCCCTCTCTGTGGCAGTCCCTCAAATATTGGAAGACTGCTATCATGTCTCCCCTGATCCTTCTCTTCACTAGACTAGCCATGCCCGGTTCCTGCAACTGTTCATCGTATGTTTTAGCCTCCAGCCCCCTAATCATCCCAGTTGCCCTTCTCTACACTTTTTCTAGAGTCTCAACCTCTTTTTTATAGTGTGGTGACCAAAACTGGATGCCGTATTCCAAGTGTGGCCTTACTAAGGCTTTATAGAGTGGTCTTAGTACCTCCCTTGATCTTGATTGTATCCCTCTGTTAATGCATCTTAGGATTGCATTGGCTTTTTTGGCTGCCGCTGCACAAGCCTGGCTCCTATTGGTATTAGTGATATTAGTACCTCGCTTGACCTTGATTGTATCCCGGAAGGAGATTTGCCAGTTTATTAAAAAATGAAATTGGAGGTGACATGGTCAGAAAGTTGGCTTCAGCGTTTCAGAATCCATCATGCCTCCAAGATCTCCGAGCTTAAACCGGAGAAAGGAGAATGTGCCACGTAAGCTTACCAGGAAACAGTAGAACAATGTCGGGGGTTGAAGGGTGGGGGGGTGGTTTAATCTTTTGTTTGTTTGTTTGTTTTAACAAAATCCATACTGATATCATTACATTTCCTACAGTCGGAGGGCAGCTGTAATTAATGGATTTCTCCCCTTGCCTTTTAATGCACTCATTTGTCAATTCAAAAGCCAGCACAGCGGTCAATCAATTTTGATGTATTTAGTAAGCAATTTGTCAAAGAACGGCTGCAGACCAGTTAATATATTAATTCTTGCCATCAGTCTCCTCCTGATTTCTTTCAGCTTTCTCAATAAATCTATGGAAGGGGGGGGGGAATAGATATGCCTCCCCTCCCCTCCACATTGACAGAGATAGGAAACAAGCAAGCAAAAAGAGAATATAATGCAGTGAAGGCTAACCTTTTTGTCCTCGCGTGCTGAAAGCGTGCAAATGTGCTTATGTGGAAGATTTGCGCGCATGCGCAGGGGGGAAGGTCGCGCACGCATGCGCGCCGAGCTTCCACATATGCGCGGCAAAGAACAAAAAAATTGGCTGGTCGATGGGAGGGGCGCGCGCATGCGCGGTGCAGATGAGCTGGGCAATGGCTGGTGCGCTGGCAGAAAGGGCTGGGTGTGCCGACTGTCAGAGACAGGCCATAAGTTCACCATCATGGATATAACGCATTATTTTATATCGCTGGCCTTTCCTGCATTGTTGAGGTAGTCCTCGACTTACAGCCGTTCCTTTAGCGACCACCTGAAGTCGCAACGGCACTGGGGAAAAAAGTGACTTAGAGCCGGTCCTCGCATTTATAACCACGGATGCATTCCCAGAGTCGCGTGATTAAAATTAGATCATGGTAACTGGCATTTATTTAAAGAGGGAGAGTGTTGCGGCATCCCGGGGTCACAGGATGAGCATCTGCGAACCTTCCCCACTGGCTCCCGTCAAGCAAAAGTGAAGCTGGATTCGCTTAATGACCACACAATTCCCTTAACTGCAGGGGTTCACTTAGCAACCATGGCAAAAATGGTGCTTAGCTCATCTGTAACTCAACTCTCTGAAAAACCGGCTTAGGTAACCACGGAAATTCTGATCGCAATTTTTGGTCTACCTGTACAGGTAATCCTCGACCCGCAACAGTGTGTTTAGTGACCGTTCAAAGTTACAACGGCACTGGAAAAAAGGGACTTACGGCCGTTTTTCACACTTACGACTGTTGCAGCATCAACTTGATCACATGGCCAAAATTCGGACGGAGGGCAACGGACTCGTATTTATGACGGGCACAGGGGTCCCGGGGTCACGTGATCCTCCTTTGCAACTTTTCGACAAGCAAGGCCAGTGGGGAAGCCAGACTCACTTAACAACTGGGTTCCTGACTTATCAACTGCAGTGATTCCTTTAACGACGGTGGCAAGAGAGGTCTGTAATAATGGGGGCACAAAACTCACTTCACAAATGTCTCACTTGGCAAGAGAAAGTTGGGGCTCGATGGTGGTCGTAAGTCGAGGACTACCTGCACGGTGATTTTTAGATTTAGACTTCAACTCCCAGGATGCCCCAAGTAGCCATAGCTGGCTGGGAGATTTCAAGTGGGTGAAGTTGAGAAACATTGTTCTACTAGGATCCCCTTTTAACAGATTTTTAACAGATTAACAGAGTTGGAAGGGACCTTGTAGGTCATCTAGTCCAACCCCTCCCCCCCCCGCTGCCGCCGCCGCCCAAGCAAGAGACCCTACACCATTTCTGACAGATGGCAGTCCAGTCTTCTCTTGAAAGCCTCCAGGGATGAAGCTCCCACAACTTCCGAAGGCAACTTCTGTTCCATGGGTTGATTGCTCTCTCTGTCAGGAAATTCCTCCTTATTTTAGGTTGAATCTCCCCTTGGTCAGTTTTCATCCATTATTCCTTGTCTGGCCTTCGGGTGCTTTGAAGAATAGCCTGACCCCCTCTTCTCTGGGGCAGTTTCTCAAATATTGCATCACTGCTCTCCTGTCTCCCCTGGCCCTTCTCTTCCCTAGACTAGCCATGCCCAGTTCCTGCAACCGTTCATCGTAGTCTCCAGATATTTGATCATTTTAGATAGATTCAGATTAACAGAGCTGGAAGGGACCTTGTAGGTCATCTAGTCCAGCCCCCACCCACCCAAGCAGGAGACCCTACACCATTTCTGACAGATGGCAGTCCAGTCTCTTCTTGAAAGCCTCCAGTGGTGAAGCTCCCACAACCTCTGAAGGCAACTTCTGTTCCATGGGTTGATTGCTCTCACTGTCAGAAAATTCATCCTTATTGCCAGGTTGAATCTCTCCTTGGTCAGTTTCCATCCATTCTTCCTTGCCTGGCCTTCAGGTGCCTTGGAAAATCACCTGATCCCCTCCTCTCTGTGGCAGTCCCTCAAATATTGGAAGACTGCTATCCTGTCTCCCCTGGTCCTTCTCTTCACTAGACTAGCCATGCCCGGTTCCTGCAACCGTTCATCGTATGTTTTAGCTTCCAGCCCCCTAATCATCTTTGTTGCCCTTCTCTACACTTTTTCTAGAGTCTCCACATCTTTTTTATAGTGTGGTGACCAAAACTGGATGCCGTATTCCAAGTGTGGCCTTACTAAGGCCTTATAGAGTGGTGTTAATACCTCCCTTGATCTTGATTGTATCCCTCTGTTATGCAATTTAGGATTGCATTGGCTTTTTTGGCTGCCGCTGCGCACGGCTGGCTCCTATTGGTATTATTGGCATTAGTACCTCCCTTGATCTTGATTGTATCCCGGAAGGAGATTTGCTCCCACAACGTCTGCAGGCAACTTCTGTTCCATGGGTTGATTGTTCTCAATGTCAGAAAATTCCTCCTGATTTCCAGGTTGAATCTCTCCTTCTTTTGCCTGATACTTTACAAAATCAGGCTCCACGTACCGAACTGCCTGTCTTCGCCATGGAAGGACCGGTCCGGACACTGGAGCTGTTTGGTCTAATGGTTAATTCTTTCTTACTCATGCACCCTTGCAGCTGATCCTAGCACCCGTAGCCGGAAACTGATCCTTCTTCCTGTCCCTTTGGAAGGAAAAGCCAAAGCAGAGGGTGGGTGGACTCTATAAAAATGCCAGCTGCACCAGGCTATCTTACAAGAGGGGCATGCTGCCCTCTGGCAGATGTCTCTTATCTTTCCATTCCCACCCCGGGAAACCCTCCCCACTCAAAACCCACCCCTCTGTGGGTATCCTATTATAGGCACCCCTTGGGGAACGTGCTCTGCACATGTCTGTCAAACCCTCAATGCGTCCTCTTGTTCCCACCCTTCAAGGCTGTCGCTGCCATGTTGGAGGGTTGGTGCATTTTTTTTCTTTTTTAATTTCTAAAAAAATATATATGTGCCAGGTGATTTTTAAAGAGAAGATTCAGGTATAATGCATGTTTCATAATGCATATCAGCATTATCAAAACAACAGTGACACCACTGTCGCATTTTTCTTCTTCTTCCTCCTCTTTCTTCCTCCTCCTCCTCCTCCTGCTGTTGAGTAATTCTCCTCCTCCTCTTCTTCTTCCTCTTTCTTCCTCTTCCTCCTCCTCCTGCTGTTGAGTAATTCTCCTCCTCCTCTTCTTCCTCCTCTTTCTTCCTCTTCCTCCTCCTCCTGCTGTTGAGTAATTCTCTTCTTCCTCCTCTTTCTTCCTCCTCCTCCTCCTGCTTTTGAGTAATTCTCTTCTTCCTCCTCTTTCTTACTCCTCCTCCTCCTGCTGTTGAGTAATTCTCTTCTTCCTCCTCTTTCTTACTCCTCCTCCTCCTGCTGTTGAGTAATTCTCCTCCTCCTCTTCTTCCTCCTCTTTCTTCCTCTTCCTCCTCCTGCTGTTGAGTAATTCTCTTCTTCCTCTTCTTCCTCCTCTTTCTTCTGCTTCCTCCTCCTCCTCCTGCTGTTGAGTAATTCTCTTCTTCCTCCTCTTTCTTACTCCTCCTCCTCCTGCTGTTGAGTAATTCTCCTCCTCCTCTTTCTCCTTCTCCTCTTTCTTCCCTCCTCCTCCTCCTTTCTCCTCCTCTTTCTTATTCTCCTTCTCCTCCTTCTCCCTCCTCCTCCTGCTGTTGAGTAATTCTCCCTCTCCCCCTTCTCCTCCTCCTTCTATTAAATAATTCTCCTCCTCTTCCTCCCCCTCCTGTTGAGTAATTATCCTTTTCTTCTTCCTCCTCCTCCTCTTTGCTTCTTCTCTTTTTCCTCCTCCTCTTTCTCCCCCTCCTCCTTCTTCTTCCTCCTCCTCTTGTTGAGTAATTCTCCTCCTCCTCCTCTTCTTCCTCCTCTTTGCTTCTTCTCTTTTTCCTCCTCCTCTTTCTCCCCCCCTCCTCCTTCTTCTTCCTCCTCCTCTTCCTCCTCCTATTGAGTCATTCTCTGGAGGGCTCTAAATGGTCCTCCCCCCCCAAAAAAAGATGAAAGAGAAGGAAGAAGCAGCTTTGACAGTGCATGTATAAATCTTCCTTCTCCCCCCCCCCCCGCCCCAAAGTACACCCTTGGACCAGACGATGAGGCCCTGCATTGTTGCGTCTGTCATCTAATCGAGGGGGACCTTCTGTTAGCAAAGCACACAGCGTATGTCTTCAATGACCCTGGGGGGTCAAAGGTCACTTATTATGAATGGATAATGAGACCTAATGCAGTGTTCTGAGCCCGGACAAAGGAAGGGCTTATCCGTAGCCCCTTGCGGCTCGGACCATTCAGGCTTTTATTTCTCCCAAGTCCCCCCTCCCCAACCCCCCCCCCACCCTCCCCTTCCCCACTGCACCCTTAATGGAGCCAAACAATTGGCAGAAATGCTATACAGAAGACTGGAAGCAGGAGAGAAAACGGCCGGGTGTTTGAACTCTTGATAGACAGATACAAATCGCGACCCTGAAATGGCGCCAGAACTCCTTTTACCGCTGGCAGGGCAGACACCCCACTTCCCATTTGCCGGCAATTAAGCGGGCTGACGGAAGCGATCCCGCATCAAACCGTGGGCCGCCACGGCTCATGCGAGAGAGAGAGAGAGAGAGAGAGAGAGAGAGCGACATGGTCGCTGCAGGTAAATGGAGGCTGCGTCAGGCTTCCAAATAGCATCCAAAGGTAAATCAGAGTCCGAGGCAAAGGATTGCTCAAAGTTCCAATTTACGAAGAGAGCCATGTTGGCACATCTGGGAAAACCCAAATCTGAAAGCTTCCCGTTTTCCCCACCTAGTTGAAAGTTCAAGATCTTGCCCCCTCACCCACAAGTCCATCCCATGGTCCAATCTCCCACTCCCATGCTGGCAGTTCCACCCATCCAGTTTCGGTCAGGTGCAGAGACAAAGGATGACCTTGGTTTTCTAGAAAGAATGTTGTTATGGCTCCATATCATCTAACTCCGTACAATGCCCCCTCCCATTTTCTCACAATAGAAAAGACATCATAGAATAATAGAAAATGTGGCAGGCCAAAGACCCACAAGAAAAGACGGCTGCAGGCCTGACAGGCTGGATGCTTCAACGGGCCCTTCAGAAACCACCTCAGGTAGGGTTCCAGTCCCTCGCCCGCCCACTTTGTTGAGCAGAGAATGACTGGGATGGAAGAGACCTCGGAGGTCTTCTAGTCCAACCCCATGCTCAAGGCAGGAGGCTCTATACCCACACGTGCCACCGGTGGCATGCAGAGCATGTATTTATGAGAGTTGTGGTGTCCGGCAGGGTCACATGATCCCCTTTTGCGACCTTCTGACCGGCAAAAGTAACTTAACAACTGTTACTAACTTAATGACGGCACTTATTCAATTATCAACCATGGCAAATGGAGTGAAACTCACAACAACTGTCTCTCTTGACAGTGCAAAGTTTGGGCATGACAGTGGCTGTTAAGTTGAAGATTCCCTGTGCTTTTTTTTCTTTCTGATGCATAGAAATATTTATTTAGGGCAGGGGTCCCCAACCTTTCAGACCTCAGGGACCACTAAATTCATAATTTTAAATCCCGCGGAGCACTAATAGGATCTGCCTAATGACCGTGTGGGTGGGCATGGGGAGGTGGTCATGTGACTGGGTGGGCATGGCCAATTCGATGTCACTCACGTCGGGGGGCGTCTTGCCAGCTTCTACCCGCCCCTCCCCTCCTAGCCACTCCTCGCCTGCCCGTCCAGGCTCCTAAGGGCCTCAATAGGAAGCAGTTGCTGGAGCTAAGCAGCCACCAGGAGAAAGGGTTGGCAAAACAGCTCAGTTGAAATTGGACCTGACCAAGAAGCAGTCTCAGCAGAAGCAACTCACTGAGGACTAGGAGCATGGGCTCAGCAGAAGCACCTCACTGAGGACTACCAGCATAGGCTGTCCAAGCAGAGGGAAGACCAATGGGAGTGCAAGGCCAGATACCGGCGCCTGGAGGCTTAGCAGGCTGAGATGGGCAGCCAGTTCCAGGCCATGATGCAGTCCCACTGGAACGAGGCCCTCCGGCTCTTGGCCACCAGCGAGCTTCCCTCCAGCCTTTGCCCAAAGCCCCCCACCAGGAGGCTGAAGCAGACCCCAAGTCGGAATTTCTGCCCCCTTCTGACCCGCACAAAAACACCCCGAAGGGGGAGACTCTCTGCAGCAACACAAGCGTTCATTGCATGTATCCGTCCCAGGGGCCGTAGTTTGAGGACCCCTGATTTAGTGCAATATAAAAAATGCAAATCATTTTTCTGCAGACCACCAACATTTTCTCACGGGCCACCAGTTGGTGGCCACTGCTTTAGGGTTATAATCAGGGTCATCGTCCCCCCCCCCCTTGCTTCAATTGTGAAATTAATTTATTGGACCCATACTCTTCCCTACAGCGACCTTCCCTCCCCCCCATGGAAGAGAACAGCCTACAGCAAGTTTCACATCGGTGGAGCCGATTGGATTACGTGTTTCCACTTTGCTGCCTGCGATCTGGAGATATTAAATTAAGAGTCTCCTCTTTTTTTTTTTTTCAGTTTTCACGCACAAATTAAGCCTCGGAGAGCACCAGATGAAAATTGGCACATCTTGAGCCAGGAATCCTCCAGGGACAAGAAAATGCATAGACCCAGGCAAAAGATGGAGGAGTCATCGGAAGGGCAAGATTGGGTTTGAAAACAAACATCGCCCACCGAAGCAAAAGCTCACGGCGAAGGGAAAAGGGAGAGTGATGTCTGTATAAAAACCAGGCAGTGAATCTGGCCCAGCTTCTGGTGACAATATATACCTGTAAGCTGCTTTAATATCTTCCCCTGGCTAAAATCTATTTTCCAAAGCACCAGGAGACAAAACAAGAAGCAAGGGATGGAAACTAATCAAGGAGAGAAGCAACCTAGAACTAAGGAAAAATCTCCTGACAGTGAGAACAATTAACCAGTGGAACAATTTGCCTCCAGAAGTTGTAAATATGCTGGATAACCATTTGTCTGAAATGGTATAGGCTCTCCTGCCTGAGCAGGGTTGGGCAGGCCTATCAGCCTGACCTCAATACCAGGGAAGATTCTGGAAAAGATAATTAAGCAACGAGTTAGCGAACACCTAGAAGCAAACAAAGTAATAGCCAAAAGCCAACATGGGTTTGTCAAAAACAGATCATGCCAGATTAATCTTATTGCATTCTTTGATAATGTGACAAAATTAGTGGACCAGAGGAATGCCGTTGATATAGTTTACTTGGACTTCAGTAAGGCTTTTGATAAGTTAGACCATAACCTACTACTAGATAAAGTAGAAGAATGTGGGTTGGACAGCATCACCACCAGATGGATTCGTAACTGGCTGACCAACCGCACTCAACATGTAGTCCTCAATGGAACTGCATCTACATGGAGGGAAGTATGCAGTGGAGTACCCCAAGGCAGTTAGTCCTGAACAGTGAGAACAATTAATCAGTGGAACAGAAGTTGCCTCCAGAAGTTGTAAATGCTCCAACACTGGAAGTCTTTAAGAAGATGTTGGATAACCATTTGTCTGAAGTGGTGTAGGGTTTCCTGCCTAAGCAGGGGGTTGGACTAGAAGACCTCCCAGGTCCCTTCCCACTCTGTTATTCAATCAATCAATGAAGTAGAAGATTGTAACATGAACAAAGGAGGTTGACATGCCATTCTGGCAATCGTAATTTCATTTTTTAGGTACAACTAGTCCTCGGTTTACCACAGTTCATTTACTGACCATTCGAAGTCACAACGGCCTACTGAACAATGTGACTTCACATACTTACAGCCTTTGCCGCATCCCCATGATCACATGACCCGCATTCGGGCACTTGGCAAATGACTCATAAGCTCGGACAGCTGCAATCCCCTTTTGCGACAAGCAAAGTCCATGGAGGGACCCAATTCACTTAACCCCCGTGTTAGTAGTTTAACAACTGCGGTGGCAAGAAAAGTCTTAAAATGAGGCAAAACTCACTTCGCAGAAATTTTGGGCTGAATTGTGGTTGTGCGGAGAGAGAACTACCTGTAGCTTTGCATAAAAAAAGATAATTCCTGGAATTTTCTCACTTTCTACCTGAATCTACGGCCATCCATCCCCCAATCTTAGGAAAGGGGGGGGGGGGAGATGCCGACCATTTAAGTTTCTCCTGCAAAGTCTGGAGAGAAAGCAGAGATGAAAACTGGATTTGGACCCAGGGTGAAAACGGGACTTGAAGGGCAGACAGAAAACAAGGAGACCTAATTGTAGCTGGTGTTGCCCGCTGATGTAGTGGCTCTCCGGGACAAAGGAAGATGTCTGCAGGTTTTTTAAATTTTTTGTTTATGAGCCTGCTTCTTGTTTACCTTAAGGGGGATTAGGACGCTGTCCACTTTCGGATTCCGTCTTCCAAGAGTGACAATTTGACCGCACGTCATTGTTTTCCGTAGCTTTAATTACAGTCTCCGAATGCATTTCGGGTCTGGCCAACCCTCCATTTGGGGATTTAAGCAAAACAAACGCAGGGCCACAAACCTATATAAATCTAAAAGGGATGCTGTATAGGGCTTTTCAAGGATAATCCCTTCCAGGCCTGAATTAAAACAATATTAACGAAAACAGGATGCTCCAAAAAGAAACACCGTGTTTGAGGAAATAAGAAACGGAGCCAGAGAGTCACAGAAAGTGATTATGCTGGACTGTAACGAAAAAATCAACGACAGCACTCCAAAATGGACGCTAACAAAGGAGTATGCATACAATCCAATTTAACAAAATTAACGACCTGAAAATCAACTATACTGAAAAGAATATACAGCTAGTCCTTGACATACAATGTTTCATTTAGTGACTGTTCAAAATTACGACGACACTGAAAAAAATGACATCACTGTTTTTTACAATCGCATCCCGTGATCAAAATTTGGACACTTGGTATCTAGTAAATAGAATAGAATAGAATAGAATAGAATAGAATAGAATAGAATAGAATAGTGAATAGACTAGTGAATAGAGTAGAATATAACAGAGTTGGAAGGGACCTTGGAGGTCTTCTAGTCCAACCCCCTGCTTAGGCAGGAAACCCTATACCAGTGATGGCAAACCTATGGCACGCGAGGCGCTGCCCTGTCAGCTGAGTTCACCCTTTTTAAAGCCATTTTTCGCCCTCCCCAGGCTCCAGAGGCTTTATAGGAGCCTGGGGAGGGCAAAAAGAGCCTCCCCACCCCTCAGAGGCCATCCGGATTCATGAGCTTCCGTGAAGCCTCCAGAGCGTAAAAACCGGCCCTACGGGCAAAACGGAAGTTTGGGAACGGACTTCCGGTTTGTTTGGAGGGTCGTTTTGACTGCTCCGAAGGCTTCAGGGAAGCCTCCTGAAGGTCCCTGAAGCCTCCGGAGGGCGTCTGGGGGGGCAAGGGAGGCTCTTTTTGCCCTCTTCAGGCTCCTATAAAACCTCTGGAGCCTGGGGAGGGCGAAAAAAGCATTTACAAATGGGGGGGGAGTGCCTGTAGTGTGCACATGCGCACTGGGGGTGTGTGTGTCACGCATTGCATTATGGGTGCGGCACGCCTGCACACGACCCCCCTGCGCTCCCCCCACTTATGGCACGCCAGATTCGCTTAGCAACCATGTTACTATCTTAACAGCTGCAGCAATTCACTTGACAACGGTGGCAAAAGTTCGTAAAATACAGCAAAACTCACTTAAAAGCGGTCTCTCTTGGCGACAGAAATGTTGGCCTCGAGTTAATGAAAAGCAGAACTAGGGGTGACATGATAGCAGTCTTCCAGTATCTCAGGGGTTGCCCCAGAGAAGAGGGACACAAGCTATTCTCCAAAGCCCCTGAGGGCAGGACAAGAAACAACGGATGGAAACTAAACAAGGAGAGAAGAAACCTAGAACTAAGGAGAAATGTCCTGACACTTAAAACAAGTAACCAGTGGAACTACTTGCCTGCAGAAAGTGTAAATGCTCAAACACTGGAAGTTTTAAAGAAAAGACAGGGCAATCATTTGCCTGAAATGGTATAGGGCCGTGATGGCAAACCGCCCCGAGTCCCTTGTGGAGAGGGAGCGGCTAACAAATTAAATTTATTATTATTATTATTATTATTTGTCAGGGCAACGCCTGGCCAGTTGACTTCGGCCTTCTTTTGAGGCTGTTTTTCACCCTCCGCAAGCCTCCTGAAGACTCCGGGGCGCGAAAAACCGGCCCTACGGACAAACCGGAAGTTCGGGAATGTTGACTTCCGTTTTGCTCGCAGGGGTGATTTTTTTCTTCCAGAGTCTCCGGGGAAGCCTCCTGAAACCTCTGGAGGTTGAAAATCGGCCCTACGGACAAAACGGAAGTCACCACTCCCAAACTTCCGGGTTCCCTGTAGGTCGGTTTTTCACCCTCCGGAGCCTTCAGGGAAGCTCCTGAGGCCTCCGGAGGGCGTCCGGAGGTGGGAGGGGGCTGTTTTCGCCCTCCCCAGGCTCCTAGAAAGCCTCTAGAGCGTGAGGAGGGTGAAAAAAACGGGCAAAAGGCGTGGGTGGGTGGGTGTTGCTTGCATGCGCGTGTGGTGGTGGATGGGTTGTGCGCATAGCATTATGGGTGTGGCACGCCGGTGCACAACCCCCACCCCTGTGCTCCCCCCACTTTTAGCATGGGAGCCAAAAAAGTTTCGCATCACTAGTATAGGGTTTCCTGCCTAAGCATGGGGTTGGACTAGAAGACCTCCAAGGTGCCTTCCAACTCGGTTGTTGTTATTCTGATTGTGGTTGTACGTCGAGGTCTAAAAAAATGGGGAAAGCTACAGACCCAATTCCATTCGTCTTTTTCTTTTAAAAAAAAGAAACCACAGTAAGGCTGATAGAACGTCATGCTTTTGGGCCTCCCCGCCCCAAAAAAGGACCGTTCCGTGATACTCACAGCCAAGGAGGAGATACTGGTAGCACTGCACGGAATCTGCAGCCAGGAGCAGAGGGTGATTCAAGTTAAAAGGCGGCTGCAGTTCATTCCACTGGGGAGTTCTGCGGAAACAACACAAGAATATTAATATTTAAGCTGGAGGAGAGTTGGGGGGGGGAAGAGGGGGGGGGAGAAATCAGCATCTGTGTCATCACGTCCAATTATTTATGCAAGAGAATACCGTGTTTCTAATTATTTAAAGTCACTTGCTCCGAGCGTGGAATATTTCGAGACAGATGGGGAAAAAGCGGGGGGAAAGGCAGACCTGGTCTTCAAAATTTCGCGTTTTCGAAAAGGACCTGTGCAAAATGCAAACTCGCAGGGAGACACCCGGGCTGCTCTTCACACTTGTGTTTTTGGAGAAAAATGGGCCCGAGTTGGATAAACACCTCCTTCCGTGCCAGACAAATTGTCCTTCTAGCTCAACGTGATCCGTTTGAGTATTTTGATGGCTTCCTTCGTGTGGTTGCTCCCGTCGTTCGCTGATTTACAGATTGACAGAGTTGGAAGGGACTTTGTAGGCCATCTAGTCCAGCCTGCAGCCCAAGGAGACCCTGCACCATTTTTTTTGTTCAAGTAGACTCCGAAACCGAACCTAGAACCTGTTCTGACCGAGGCTTCCCAAGAGCATGAAGCCAAATCCTTGTCCCGACAAAACCTCCTTTTATTAATTGACTGTGAATTCTGCTCCTTCACATCCAACAAAGTATTTTGAGGGAGGATTTAGTCACAGACCTTATCTGGCTTGGAGAGCTGCCGGGCCGATATCTGCAAAACTTGGCAAAGAGCCTTGGAGAGTCACGAACCAATTAAGCAAACTAATGGCCTCCTGCAAACTCCACTCCCCTTTCGCTCCCCTTTTATTTCCTCTGGGAGGGGTCGTTCATTCTCCACCTGAGGCCTTTCTCCCAAGTCGACCCCTGTTCTTTACCTGCTCCCTTCGTCTGGCAACTCTGTGCATGCGCACACTGGGAACAGGCTCCAGCTGTTCTTCTGCCCCACTGATGTCTGACTCTGAAGGCAGCTGATAACTGGCATACGGCTCTGTCCCCCTCTCTGCCTCCAACACAGAGCCTTCCCCAGACTCCAGGACGGGCCCAGGTTCCTCCCCAACCTCCTCACTGTCCGAATCTGCTGCCAGATCCACTGGCCACTGGTAGACCACAACAGAAAGTTCTGCAGACCCAGAAGGGCCTTGAGCATTGCTAAAGAATCTTCTTCCTTCTAGAAAGACCCAAGAAACATTGACAAGACAAGCCGCTAGCCTCCAGTCCCCTAATCGATTGGCTCAGACCAGGAATGAGCCCTGGGGAAGACTGACGCTCGCCCATCATCCCTTCCACCCCACACAATCAATTGAACAAATAATTTAAAATGTCAAAGGCACTGACGACATTTTCTCAGCAATCCCTCTTCCATTTTATTCTGTAAATCAGGCTTAATTTCTCTAAATAGCCTTCAAAACAAACTCCTTTGGAAGATGCTGAAAACGGTCACTTCACGACCTGTGGACTTCGACTCCCAGAATTCCTGAGCCAGCATAGCTCAGAGTAGAGTTGAGGTCCACAGGTCGTAAAGGCACCATAATTGCCTATTCCTGGCTCAGGAATTCTGGGAGTTGAAGTCCACAGGACATAAAGGCACCGTAATTGCCCAACCAACTTCAGGAATTCTGGGAGTTGAAGTCCACAGGACGTAAAGGCACCATAGTTGCCCATCCCTGCTCAGAAATTCTGGGAGTTGAAGTCCACAGGACGTAAAGGCACCATAGTTGCCCACCCCTGCTCAGGAATTCTGGGAGTTGAAGTCCACAGGACGTAAAGGCACCGTAATTGCCCATCCCTGCTCAGAAATTCTGGGAGTTGAATCCACAGGTCGTAAAGTTAACATAGTTGCCTATTCCTGGCTCAGGAATTCTGGGAGTTGAAGTCCACAGGTCGTAAAGTTTGAAATGGAGATGAGCACTGCCCGCTAGAGTCAGGAACAACTAGCACATACGTGCAAGGGAAACCTTTACCTTTACCTTTATACTCCCTCTGGGCTTTGGGTAGCACCATCCATGCGCCAAAGACCCCTGAAAGTCGTTTGAAGAGAAATATGAACCTGGGAAGAGAACGTAGACCTACCTGACGAGGGTCCAGCTAGCCCTCGGGCAAGTCGCCATTTCCAGTAGGGTGTCATCGCTGATCTTAGGGGTGGTGCTAAGAGGTCGGGGTTCCAGGACGTGCTCCACCAGAGTCCCATAGCAGCTGATGATGTACAAAGACTCAACAACGAACTGCTTGGATTGATCTGCAGGGTAACGAGAAGACAGAAGGTTTACAGCTAGTCTTGAACTTACAACCATTCATTGAAAGGCACAATGGCATTGAAAAGAATTGATGTTAAAATATTCATGACTGGGAGAGACATGGGAACAAGGTCAGCCAATGAATAGGGCCTAGAAACTAAGTCAGCCAATGGGAGCTTAAACAGTCTGTGCAGAGAATTGAAACAGAAACTTAAGAAGTCTGCTGCGCTGAGAAGTAAACAAGGAGTCTGTCTGCTGATATGAAAGTAACTGCTTGTGGAAGAATTACCTGTTGGTATTATACATTTATTCATCTATTCTTATGTATATGAAAAAGTTAGTGAATCCAGCTGAATCAGTTATGGGTGTGTGCTTCTGGTTTTGAATTTATGAAACAGACTCTGAAAATTGATTTATGAGTGGTTTTCACCCTTATGACCGTTGCAGCATCCCCGTAATCAAACTTCAGAGGCTCGGCCACTGACTCATATTTACGACGGTTGCTGTGTCCCTGGGGTCACGCGATCCCCTTCAGCGACCTTCTAACCAGTAAAGCCAATGGGGAAGCCAGATTCACTTAACAACCGTGTGTGATTAACTTAACAACTGCAGGGATTCACAAGACGTGGGGCAAGAAAGGTGGTTAAAACGGGGCAAAACTCACTACACAGCTGTCTGGCTTAGCAGTGGAAAATTTGGGCTCAATTGTGGTCATTAGTCGAGGAACATCTGTATAGGTAGTCCTTAACTTACAACAGTTCATTTAGTGACTGTTCAAAATTACAACGGCACTGAATCAAGTGACTTGTGACCGTTTCTCACACGACCGTTTCAGCATCCCCAGGGTCATGTGATCAGAATTCATATGCTTGGCAACTGACTCGTATCTATGACGGTTGAACCGTCCTGGGGCCATGTGATCCTCTTTGTTGACCTTCTGACAAGCAAAGTCAATGAGAAAAGCCCGATTCACTTAACGACCGTGTGATTAACTTAACAACCGTGGCAAGGAAGGTCGTAAAGTGGGGCGGAACCGACTTAAAACAACTGTCCGGCTGAGCAGCAGACCTTTGGGGCTCAATTGTGGTCGTATGTCGAGGACTCCCTGCACTCCGGGCTTTCAAAAGTCAGCATTTTCACTCTGCACCCGATGCCAATTGACCCCTTTCTGCCTGCCCAGAGCTTCCCATCACTCAGCATCCAGTGGAGTCGGACGCCTGGCATGTCAATTTTATTTATTTACATAAATACAAAATCTATCAGCGCGACGACTAATATTACCGCTCTGCTCGGGGAGGGGAATCGCTGAGAAATGAGGCTCTATTTTGGGAATTTCCCAGAAAAAAAAAAATTGCAATCCGGAATACATTAACCTCAGGTTCTTTTACAACGCTCCTGCGTTATACCCTTGCATTTCTCGGGCCTTCGGTTTGGCTGGCCTCTGGCCAGGCAGCCCTTCACGTTTGACTATCCCTCGCTTGGGGGCTCAAATTGGAATAGGGAGCAGGTATTTACCGTATTTTCCGGAGTATAAGACGCACGTTTTTCCCTCAAAAAAGAGGCTGAAAATCTGGGTGCGTCTTATACACTGAATGCAGCATTTTCTTTGCCTCCAGAAACCCCGCCCCCCCCTTCACCAAAATGGCCGTGCAGAGCCTTTAGGAGGCTTTCAGAGTGCTCCTAGGGCAGGGGTGTCCAAACTTGGGAACTTTAAGACTTGTGGGCTGAAGCCCACAAGTCTTAAAGTTCCCAAGTTTGGACACCCCTATCCTAGGGACTGGGGAAGGCATAAATAAGCGAAAAACAGGCCATTTTTTTTTTGCTCAATTTGCACACTCCCAGTCCCCAGGAGCACTCTACAAGCCTCCTAAATGCTATGCATGCCCCTTTTTTGGAAAAAAAAATGGGCCCATTTCTGGGAGGTCTGCAGAGTGCAAAAACTTTTTTTTTTTAATTTGCCTCTTCAAAATCTTGGTGCATCTTATACTCCGGTATGACTTATACTCTGAAAAATACAGTATTTATTTGTTCAAATCAGAAGCGCTGATTTATTTATTTGTGAACGTTTATAATGGTCACCCAAATCCCACTCTCCGTGATTCCAGGTGTCATATGAGAATAAAATCCCAACATGTGTAACTGCAACCAATTTTGGTCCCCACATTACAAAAATGATGTTGAGACTGTGGAAAAAGTTCAGAGAAGAGCAGCTAAGATGACCAAAGGCCTGGAGGATAAAACATCTGAAGAACAGCTGCAGGATTCGGGTTTAGCTAGTGTAAAAAAGGGCTAAGATGCTGAGCTTGTCGATCAGAAGGTTGGCAGTTCAGCAGTTCGAATCCCTAGCGCCACGTAACGGAGTGAGCTCCCGTTACTTGTCCCAGCTCCTGCCAACCTAGCAGTTCGAAAGCATGTTAAAAAATGCAAGTAGAAAAATAGGAACCACCTTTGGTGGGAAAATAACAGCGTTCTGTGCACCTTCGACGTTTAGTCATGCCAGCCACATGACCACGGAGACGAGCATCGCCCCCTAGAGCCGGAAACGAGTCTAAAGAAAAGAAGGACTAGGGGAGATGTGATAGCAGTCTTCCAATATTTGAGGGGCTGTTCTCCAAAACACCAGAGGCAGGATAAGAAACAATGGATGGAAACTAATCAAGGAGAGAAGCAACCTGGAATTATGGAGAAGCTTCCTAACATTGAGGACAATTAACTGGTGGAACCGCTTGCCACCAGAGGTTGTGGGTGGTCCAACACTGGAGGTTTTTAAGAAGAGACTGGACAGCCACTTGACTGGAATGGCATAGGTTGTTCTGCTTGAGCAGGGGGCTGGACTAGAAGACCTCCAAGGTCTCCTCCAACTCTTCTCTTCTTCAACTTACTATCACAATTGAGCCCAAAATTTCTGTGGCTAAACGAGACAGGGGTGAAGTGAGTTTTGCCCCATTTTACGACTTTCCTTGCTGTTGTTTGTTATGGAGAATCGCTGCAATTGTTTGGTCAGTGACACGGTCGTTCAGTGAATCTGGCCTCTCTATAGACTTTGCTGGTCAGAAGGTCGCAAAAGGGGATCACCCCGGGGACTCAGCAACCGTCATAAATAAGAGTCGGTGGCCAAGCATCCGAATTTCGATGGGGCGACCCCAGAGGATGCTGCAATGGTGTGAAAACAGGTCATAAGTCACTTTTTCTCAGTGCCCTTGTAATTTTGAGCAGTTCCTAAATGAACTGTTGTAAGTCAAGGACTACCCATAAAAGAACACACACACAAACACACGCACACAAGCCAAACCCCACCCTCCAACAATGGCAATAACAATCAAATGATCCATTCAATACAATAGTAGAGTTGGAAGGGACCTTGGAGGTCTTCTAGTCCAACCCCCTGCCTAGGCAGGAAACCCTATACCGTTTTGAGACAAATGGCTATCCAACATCTTCTTAAAGACTTCCAGTGTTGGGGCATTCACAACTTCTGGAGGCAACTTCTGTTCCACTGATTAATTGTTCTCACTGTCAGGAAGTTTCTCCTCAGTTCTAAGTTGCTTCTCTCCTTGATTAGTTTCCACCCATTGCTTCTTTCTTTCATTCGGTGGGCTCTATCCCACTCTGGGGTCCTCGCAGCCCCTTGGCAAAAACAGGGCCTTGTGAAAAAGTGTCAAAGAGGGGAATAACCTTATAGCTAGACAAAATATTCCAAGTGTAGCATAATCAAGGCCTTGTAAAGTGGTATTAACCCTTCACGTGATCTTGATTCTCTCCCTCTGTTGATGCAGCCTAGAACTGTGTTGGCTTTTTTGACAGCTGCTGCACACGGCTGGCTCCTATTTAAATGGTTGTCCACTAGGACTCCAAGATTTTTCTTTACAATGCTCTGAGTGGTTTACAATATTAGCATATTGCCCCATGGTTATGACTAGCATTAGTAATAGCATTTAGGCTTATATATACCGCTTCACACAGCTTTACAGCCCTCTCTAAGCAGTTGATCGAGTCAGCCTCTTGCCTTCAACAATCTGGCCCTTCATTTACTGACCTCGGAAGGATGGAAGGCTGAGCCAACCTTGAGCTGGTCAGGATCGAACTCCTGGCAGTAGGCAGAGTTAGCCTGCAGTAGTGCATTCTAACCATTGTGCCACCAGAGCTTCCTTCCTTTCTTCTGTTCCTCTCCTTCCTTCCTTCTTTCCTTCCTTTTCTCTCCTTCCTTCTCTCCATCCTTCCCTTCCTTCCTTCTTTCACAATAGCACTTACGACTTATATACCACTTTACAGTCCTTTACAGTCCTCTCTAAGCAGTTTACACAGTCAGCTTCTTGCCCCCAACAATCTGGCATTTAGGCTTACGCTTCACACAGCTTTACCGTCCTCTCTAAGCAGTTGACCGAGTCAGCCTATTACCCCCCAAAACCTGGGTCCTCATTTAACCCACCTCGGAAGGATGGAAGGCTGAGTCAACCTTGAGTTGGTCAGGATCGGACTTATGGCAGTGGGCAGAGTTAGCCTGCAGTAGTGCATTCTAACCATTGTGCCACCAGAGCTTCCTTCCTTTCTTCTGTTCCTCTCCTTCCTTCCTTCTTTCCTTCCTTTTCTCTCCTTCCTTCTCTCCATCCTTCCCTTCCTTCCTTCTTTCACAATAGCACTTACGACTTATATACCACTTTACAGTCCTTTACAGTCCTCTCTAAGCAGTTTACACAGTCAGCTTCTTGCCCCCAACAATCTGGCATTTAGGCTTACGCTTCACACAGCTTTACCGTCCTCTCTAAGCAGTTGACCGAGTCAGCCTATTACCCCCCAAAACCTGGGTCCTCATTTAACCCACCTCGGAAGGATGGAAGGCTGAGTCAACCTTGAGTTGGTCAGGATCGGACTTATGGCAGTGGGCAGAGTTAGCCTGCAGTAGTGCATCCTAAGCACGGTGCCACCATGTCTCCTAGTTAGTTACTGCCGTTAGCATCAACCTATTCTATCCCTGTGCGTTTTATTTTTCTTGCCTTGGTGTGTGAAACCTCATTTTTTCCCACTAGTGCATTTTGTTGGCTATTTAATTTCTGGAAACTTAACTGTTTCAACTGTGTTTTTATTTCCTCTTTGACTGCATTGTATGCCGCCCAGAGTGGCTCTTGATAGCGAGATGCGAGGCATATGCATTTAACAAATAAATACAGCGGTACCTTGATATTCAACTGCTTTGAAACTTGTCGGATTGGATACTCAACACATTTTGAGCTGAAAATTTTGTCCCGGTACTCGTGGTTTGTGTAGTACTCAACAAACTAGAATTGTCAGTGTTAGCTGCACTGTGTCATACTAAAGGTAAAGGTTCCCCTCACACATATGTGCTATTTGTTCCCGACTCAAGGGGCAGTGCTCACCTCCGTTTCAAAGCCAAAGAGCCAGCACTGTCCGAAGATGCCTCCGTGGTGATGTGGCTGGCATGACTAAATGCCGAAGGCACATGGAACGCATCTATCTTCCCACCAAAGGTGGTTCCTATTTTTCTACTTGCATTTTTTAACATGCTTTCGAACTTTTAGGTTGGCAGAAGCTGGGACAAGTCACGGGAGCTCACTCCGTTACGCGGCGCTAGGGATTCGAACCGCCGAACCGCCAACCTTTCTGATCGACAAGCTCAGCGTCTTAGCTACTGAGCTACTGCATCCCTCTTGTCTCACACTACATTATGTTTTATGGCAGGGGTGTCCAAACTTGGGAACTTTAAGACTTGTGGACTTCAACTCCCAGAATTCCCCAGCCAGCTGGCTGGGGAATTCTGGGAGTTGAAGTCCACAAGTCTTAAAGTTCCCATGTTTGGACACCCCTGTCTTATGGGAAACAATTGTTTGGTACTCATTGTTTTTGGTACTCATCGTGGCTCTTGGAACCAATTTAATGATGAGTTATTGAGGTATCACTGTGGTAGGACAGTGCCGGTCCTAGCACTGATGACGTTACCTAGTTAGGGTCATAAAACGTCTGTAAGAAAAGAAACAAGCTCAGGAAGCACCAACAACCCCTCGGCCATATTTTCATCAGTTGGTTGGTTTTCCGTGCACAAACCTTTGTCTCTTTTAAGGGCAGGATTGCTCGTAAACCACGAGCGGGAGGAGCCGAAGGCCGCCGCGACGCAGAATTCTCCTCCGACAGATTTGCTGGGTGAAATTTGTGGAGCTGGTTTGCTTTTGCTTTGAAAGAAAGAGAGAGAGAGAGAGAGAGAGAGAAAGATCAAAGTCTAATTAAGGATGAAGTAATCCACCAAATGGAAATTGTATAAGCCCGGGAAACTTATTTGCTCAGAACTAAGGAGAATCGATAAAAGCTGGAAGACGGAACTGCGGCAGCTGAGCGTTTCAGAAATGCAAATTCGACATGTCCCCTTTCGTAAGGCAGAAATAGCCGAGGATATTAACAAATTACTTGTTCAGCGACTTCAGCCAGGATTGGCACGAAGGGGCTTCTAATGGCTTTTGGACTTAAGGATGAACAGAAGAAGACTTACCGTATTTTTCGGAATATAAGACGCACTGGAGTATAAGAAACACAAATGCTTTGAAGAGGCAATTTTTTAAAAAAAAAAAAGGTTTTGCACTCTGCAAACCTCCCCAAAACAGCTCGTTTTTTGCAAAAACGGGCCAGTTTTTCTTTCTTTTCAAAAAAGGGGCATGAATAGCCTTTAGGAGGCTTATAAAGTGTTCCTGGGGAGGGTGGGGGGACAAAATTGAGTTTTTACTCATTTCTGTCCTCCCCAGCCCCCAAGAGCACTGTGGAAGCCTCCTAAAGGCTCTTCACGGCCATTTTGGTGAAGGGGGGGCGGGGTTTCCGGAGGCAAAGAAAATGCTGTATTCAGTGTATAAGACGCACCCAGATTTTCAGCCTCTTTTTTGAGGGAAAAAGGTGCGTCTTATACTCTGAAAAATACGGTACTACCTGGGTAGAAATAAACAAGATTCATCCCTCTCTCTTTCTCAAGACCGTATCCCTGAAATCAGTTTGAGGCTGTCAGGAATGAACCTATAGAGCAGTGTTGGCGAACCTTTTTGGCACAGAGGGCTGAAACGGGAGCGAGTGCGCGCATATCAAAAACCGGAAGAGCAGCCCCTTGATGCGCATGTGCATGCTAGGCAGTTGCCCGTCTGGTTTCCAGCATGTACATGCGCATCGGCCACCTGGTCTCCCGGTTTCTGGTGCGCATTCGAAAACCAGCTGCCCACCAGTTTGCATGCAGGCGCCGCGAAGATGGTCTTATGGTTTCTGGCATGCACATGCGCACCGGCCTAGTTTTCTGGTGCACATGAAGACCGGCTGGCCAGGGCCCATGTGTGTACTGGAAACTGGAAGATCATATTCCCAGCGCTTGCATGGATGCCGAGTGGCTGTTTTTCCAGTTTCCGGTGCTCCTGCATGTCAGACCTACAGCCATCTTTTCTTTTGGGTCTTTGGCCTGCTACCCTTTCTATTATTCTACTATACATTTTCTATTGTGGGAAAATGGGAGGTGGGGATTATACAGAGCTGTGTGATATGTAGCCATAACAACATTCTTTCTAGAAAGCCAAGGTCATCCTTTGTCTTTGCACCTCTGCACCTGACCGGAACTGGATGGGTGGAACTGCCAGCATGGCAGTGGGAGATCGGACCATGCGATGGACTTGTGGGTGTGGGGGCAAGATCTTGAACTTTCAACTGGGTGGGGAAAACCAGGAAGCTTTCAGATTTGGGTTTTCCCAGATGTGCCAACGTGGCCCTCTTCATCAATTGGAACTTTGAGCAATACTTTGCCTTGGACTCCGATTGAATTTTGGATGCTCTCTGGAACCCTAACACCATGTTTGTGAAGACCAGCTGGCCAGCAGGCCAGAACCTGGAAGAGTGACGGCTTGCATGCCCAGAGAGATGGCTCTTTATACCACTTCCAGCACATGGCCATAGGTTCACCATCATGGGTATAGAGCAAGGGTCCCCAACCTTGGCAACTTTAAGCCGGGGGATTTCAACTCCCAGAATTCTGGGACTTGAAGTCCTCCAGGCTTAAAGTTGCCAAGATTAGAGACCCCTGGTACAGAAGAGCGAATCCTCAACTTACGGCCACAATCAGAATTCCCCGTTATGCTAAGCGAGGTGGCAGCAAATTGAGTTAGACTGGATTTTACATCACAGGGTGTTTTTCTTTATAGCCAGGATTGAATCAAGCTATTCAGCATGATTGTTAAGTGAATCACACAGTCGTTAAGTGAATTTGGCTCCCCCCTTTTGAATTGGTTGGTCAGAAGCCGAATTCCGGAAGGCTGCAACTCTCGTAAATACATGCCAGTGGCCAAGAGTTGGCTTGAATTATTTTTCATCACATGGTCACACGGAGACGCTGCCACAGTTGTCAGGGTGAGCACTGGTTCGTAACTTGCTTCCCCCAGCGCCATTGTAACTTGGGACAGCTGCTAAAGAAACGGCTGTAAGTCGAGGACTTCCTGGACCCAACCGGATCCCGGGGGGATGAAAGCTATTGGGCTGCTCTCCTGTCAACGGGTGACTCTGGGACTCTGCAGGGATGGGCATCAAAGAGAGTCCTGTTTAGATAATATTGGGAGCTGCAAGTAAATATGCATTTCAGGAACTGTTTGAGGTCAGCTTGTACCAAATTCGGAGGAGAAGTTTATTTCCAAGCATTCCGTTCCCAAACTTTAATCACATTATTATTATTTGCAGGCGTTTCCCCCCCGCCGCCCCCCGTCATTACCAAACATTGTTCATTCAAAGGCAAAGCAAATGATCAGCTTTTTTGTATACTGGGTGGAAGACAAGCGGAGTTAGACGTGCATGCAGAAATATGGATGGCAAATGGGAAGAGAAACACAAGCATGCCTTAGAGAGGGACAATGGCAGGCGCATCTTAACACCGAGTTGCGATTAAGTACTTGGTGATCATCTCTCTCTCTCTCTCTCTCTCATCTAGCTATATCTATCTATCTATCTATCAATCTATCTATCTATCATCTGTCTGTCTGTCTGTCTGTCTGTCTCTGTCATCTATCTATCCATCCATCCATCCTTATATATGTCTATCATCTATCTACTCTACCTATCCATATCTATCAATCTACCTATCATCCATCCATCCCTATATATGTCTGTCTGTCTGTCATCTATCTATCTATCTATCTATCTATCTATCTATCTATCTATCTATCTATCTATCTATTATCTATCTATTATCTATCTATCATCTATCTATCTATCTATCTATCTATCTATCTATCTATCTATCTATCATCTATCTATCTATCCATCCATCCATCCATCCATCCATCCCTATATCTATATGTCTATCATCTATCTACTTTACCTATCCATATCTATCAATCTACCTATCATCCATCCATCCCTATATATGTCTGTCTGTCTGTCTTTCTGTCTATCTATCTATCATCTATTTATTTATTATCTATCTGTCTGTCTGTTATCTATCTATCTATCTATCTATCTATCTATCTATCTATCTATTTATCTATCTATTCATCCATCCATCCATCCATCCATCCATCCATCCATCCATCCATCCATCCATTCATCCCTATATCTATATGTCTATCATCTATCTACTTTACCTATCCATATCTATCAATCTACCTATCATCCATCCATCCCTATATATGTCTGTCTCTTTCTGTCTGTCTGTCTATCATCTATCCATCCATCCATCCACCCATCCCTCCAGCTATCTGTAGTCAAAGCCACTATTTGTAACCACATTCCCGAAATGGGCTTAGGATAGTGTAGGGATACATACACAGTGCCTGTCTACAACTTTAAGGCCTTTTCTTTTCCTTCCCTTCCCTCTTTCTTTCCCTTCTCTTCCCTTATCTCTTCCTTCCCTTCCCTCTCCCTTTCCTTCCTTCCCGTCCCTTCTCTTTCCTCTTTCTTTTCTTTCTCCTTTCCTTTCTTTCCCTTCCCTCTTCCTTTCTTTTCCTTTCCTTCCCTCTTCCTCTTCCTTTCCTTTCCTCTTTCCTTTCCCTTCTCTTCTCTCATCCTACCCTACCCTGCCCATTGCTTTCAATTTCAACACCCCTGAGATGAATTGACTTCAGCCTCTAGAATCCCCCGGTCAGCCTGCTTAAGCTAAACTCGATTTCTGAGGACCACACCTGAAGACAAAACAGGGACAATGTTGGCTTTTACAAGGAATGGGATGCCAGCCTAGAAACCTTCAGCCTGGCCCAGCGGGGTGATGCTTCTCTCCCAAAGATTGCGATGTTGTCAAGGATATTTGCTTTCTCTATTGAGAAATCAAATTGTGGAACTGGAAAAGCGCAGAATTGTGAAGTCTTGGCAGGAGGTTCAGGAGAAAACATTATAAACCAAAGCAAGGAAAGTCGTGACTGGAATACAGGTAGTCCTCGACTTACGACTGGTTGCTTAACACAGTGTTTTTCAACCTTGGTGACTTTAAGACCTGTGGACTTCAACTTCCAGAATCCCCCAGCCAGCTATGCTGGCTGGGGGATGCTGGGAGTTGAAGTCCACAGGTCTTAAAGTCACCAAGGTTGAAAAACATTGGCTTAACAAACCTTCAACCTACGACAGACTCCCCGCAAAGGTACATACGACATAGTTTCGAACTTCCGACACCTGTAGCCCCCCCACCCAGCAGTCACATGACGGCATTTCGGGCCCTTGGACAAAGTTTGCATTTACAGCCACACTTGTGTTTTGCAATGTTTTGCCAAAACAAAAATGGTTTTTATTTCCAGATTTTGGTGTAACATTTCAGAGTTAACAACCATTGCTGCAAAACAACCCAAAAGTTTCGAATTGGGGCAAATTACGTGATGATCCACTTAATGACCATCCTGATTTACCAGCACTATTATCATGGTCATAAGTCAAGGACTACCTGGAAGCAGAATTTTTCAACAATGGGTGAAGATAAGTTCCACACGTAGAACCCAGGTCATTCTATGAAATGTCCGTTTCGGTAAATTTTAAACACAGGTGGTCCTCGATTTACAACCATTCGTTTAGTGACCGTTCAAAATGACGACTCATATTTATGACGCTTGCAGTGTCCTGGGGTCACGTCATTCTCCTTTCGTGAACTTTTGACAAGAAAATGGGGGAATCAGGATTCGCTTAAGGACCGTGTTGCTAACTTAACAACAGTGATTCACTTAAGAAGCGTCGCAAGAAAGGTTGCAAAATGAGGCGAATCTCATTTAATAACCGTCTTGCTTAGCAATAGAAAGTTTGGGCTGAATTGGGGCCGTAAGTTGAGGACTACCTGTACAGAGATGTGAATTCAATTTTTTATTGTTTTTCCGTTCCCCGATAGAGAGAAGTGTTGTGTGGGGATATAATATTATACAATACAATACAATAGCAGAACTGGAAGGGACCTTGGAGGTCTTCTAGTCCAACCCCCTGCCTAGGCAGGAAACCCTATACCGTTTCAGACAAATGGCCATCCAACATCTTCTTAAAGACTTCCAGTGTTGGGGCATTCACAACTTCTGGAGGCAACTTCTGTTCCACTGATTCATTATTCTAACTGTCAGGAAGTTTCTCCTCAGTTCTAAATTACTTCTCTCCTTGATTAGTTTCCACCCATTGCTTCTTGTTCTACCTTCAGGTGCTTTGGAGAATAGTTTGACTCCCTCTTCTTTGTGGCAACCCCTGAGATATTGGGACGCTGCTATCATGTTTCCCCTAGTCCTTCTTTCTCTTAAGCTAAACATACCCAGTTCCTGCAACCGTTCTTCATATGTTTTATCCTCCAGTCCCCTAATCCTCTTTGTTGCTCTTCTCTGCACTCTTTCTAGAGTCTCCACATCTTTTCTACATCGTGGTGACCAAAACTGAATGCAATATTCCAAGTGTGGCCTTACCAAGGCCTTATAAAGTGGTATTAACCCTTCATGGGATCTTGATTTTATCCCTCTGTTTATGCAACCTAGAATATTATTACTAGAAGATGTTAAGAAGAAAAATGGAGAGTTTTATAACGTTTAAATGCTCAATATATTGTAATACTAAACTTAGGGAAATAATGTTAATATGAATGTGACAGATTTGGCAAAAAAGGAACGATGTTGCACAGAGATGTTTGTACCCAGATGACACGGTGACAAGGAAAGATGGAATGTATATTTTTGTAATTAAAAAAATAATAAAACTCTTTTTTTAAGTGTTGCGTGGGGATCATTTAGGACTCAATACACCTGACAGAATGAGCCTAAAGCAGACTCTGTAAGACAATAACAACAACAACAACCGTAGTGTTGGAAGGGACCTTGGAGGTCGTCTAGTCCAACCCCCTGCTCAATCAGGAAACCCTACACCACTTCAGACAAATGGTTATCCAATCTCTTCTTAAAAACTTCCAATGTTAGAGCATTTGCAACTTCTGGAGGCAGGTTGTTTCACTGGTTGTTAATTGTCAGGAAATTTCTCTTTAGTTCTGGGTTGCTTCTCTCCTTGATTAATTTCCATCTCTTGCTTCTCCCTGCCTTCAGGTGCTTTGGAGAATAGCTTGACTCCCTCTTCTTTGGAGGAGCCCCTGAGATATTGGGACACTGCTATCATGTCACCCTTAAGTCCTTCTTTTCATTAAATGAGATAAAGGTAAAGGTTCCCCTGCACATGCTTGCTAGTCGTTCCTGACTCTAGGGGGTGGTGCTCATCTCCGTTTCAAAGCCGAAGAGCCAGCGCTGTCCGAAGACGCCTCCGTGGTCATGTGGCTGGCATGACTAAATGCCGAAGGTGCACGGAGCGCTGTTCCCTTCCCACCAAAGGTGGTTCCTATTTTTCTACTTGCATTTTTATACGTGCTTTCGAACTGCTAGGTTGGCAGAAGCTGGGAGAAGTAACGGGAGCTCACTCCGTTATGCGGCGCTAGGGATTCGAACTGCCGAACTGCCAACCTTTCTGATCGACAAACTCAGCGTCTCAGCCACTGAGCCACCCTCTTCATTAAACTAGACATACCCCATTCCTGGTTTTTTGGAAACCTGGGACGAAGAAGGCTCCTTTCATCTCGACAGGATGAAAGTGAGGAAAAGGGATTGGCTGATCTTCCCCCCAAACCCAGGATTGTGTGAGCAAAGTTACAACTCAGAGATGCAACCTCCCCTTGATGCTGTGCAAGAGTGGCGACTGTGCATGGACCGTCCGTTGGGAGAGGACAGTAAAATTCCTGGCATCCTCCCAGGCTGTTTCCCTGGGGAGCTGACCATCATCGTCAAGGTCAGTTCCCCTCCCACCCACCCACCCACCTCCCCCGGCTCCCTTCCCAAGCCCTCCGTGGCCTAGAAGAGTGAGGCTTTTTCTCAAAGCAAAGATAAACAGTTTTTTTCCCCCCAAGGAAATGGAATCGAGGATGCCCTCTTTACACCAAGTCTTTTAAAATAAACCTCTTTTCTCCAGCTCAGGATGGAAGCTCCGGCTTCCGGTGCCAAAATGTTTTCCGTTTAAGAAGGATGTTTTGTACACAGGGGAAGGAGAAGATTGTAAAACGCGATCACCCTTGTGGTTGGAGTTATGTGAGAAGGAGGGAAGAAGGAGAAAGCGTGTGCGTGCACCCATAACCATAATGCGATGCACATGTGTGTGTGTGTGTGTGTGTGTCCCCATGCCCTGTTTTGGGCTTGGAAAGCCTTCTGCACCAGCCTGGAAGCCAAATAGGGGAGTAGTGCCATAGGTTTGCCATTACGGAACTAGCTTATCCGGACTTTTAACACTGGTTAGGAGAAGAGGGACACTTCCTGGGCTGGATGTATGACCACAACTGAGCCCAAAAGTGTCTGCTGATAAGACAGACGCTTCAGTTTTGTCTGATGTTACGACCTTTCTCGCCACAGTTATCCAGTGAACCACTGCAGTTGTTAAGGTAATCGCCCGGTTGTTAAGTGAATCTGTTGCTAAGGGAGACGTGTGTTAAATGAGCATTGTCTCATTTTATGACCACGGTTGGGATACTGCATTTGGTTTTGGTTGCCATGACGTAAAAACGATCTTGAGGCTCTAGAAAGAGTGCAGAGAAGGGCAACGAAGAGGATTAAGGGAATGGGGGCTAAACCGTCCAATGAATGGCTGCTTTAATTGGGTAAAGAAGGACTAGAGGAGACATGATAGCACTCTTCCATTATTTGAAGGACTGCCCCAAAGAAGAGGGAGTCAAACTATTCTCCAAAGCACCTGAAGGCAAGACAAGAAGCAATGGGTGGAAACTAATCAAGGAGAGAAGCAACCCAGAAATAAGGGGAAAGTTATATTGGAAGACTGCTATCATGTCTCCCCTAGTCCTTCTTTTCATTGAACGAGACATACCAAATTCCTGCAACCGTTCCTCGTATGTTTTAGCCTCCAAAGGACCTGAAGGCAGGACAAGAAACAATGGACGGAAATTAATCAAGGAGAGAAGCAACCTAGAACTACTGAGAAATTCCCTAACAGTGAAGATAATTAACCAGTGGAACAACTTGCCTCCAGAACTTGTGAATGCTCCAACACTGGAAGCTTTTTTAAGAAGAGATGGGACAACCATTTGTCTGAAACGGCATAGGATTTTCTAGCGGAGCAGGGGGTTGGACTAGAAGACCTCCAAGGTCCCTTTGAACTCTGTTATTCTGCTATCCCAAAGGGGGAGGCACATTTTTAAAAAAAAATTCAGAATACAAGTGGCCCCTCACGAGTGGGCATTTGGCAAATCATTCCTTAACTTTGCCCCAAGTACCGCACCTTCCTTCCTTACAGAGGGTGGTGTGCGAGAGAGGTGAAAATAAAGGACTCAAAATCATTACAAGAGATTTCTTGTTGCTGCTGCTACTGTTGTTGTTGTCATTGTCCTTACTCAACACAATCTCAGTTGATGAACCTAGGCCCCAGTTTTGCTGACATTAGTTTACGTCTCATTGAGATTCTAATGGAAACAGTATGCCGGCTCGATTTGAAAAAGACAAAAGATATTTCCTTTTTTGTAATTTTTTTTAAAAAGATGATCCAATTGCTGTGTAAGCAAACGGGGGTTTCGTTTCTTCATATATATATATATATATATAACCGCGGCTTCAAACGGACCACAAGAGACTCTTACAAGTGCATATACAAGGGATTTAAAGTCTATTACATTCCATATATCCTTGGCTTTAATCTAGAGCTTTTAATCTTGAGTCAAGCCAACGTCATCTCTATTTGTCAAGGTTGGCTGTGATTTCTCTGATGGGCGCGAGGAGAAGCCACCATGCTGAGTCTTCCTGGGGGCCTGTTTGACAGGTCAACCCACATCCTATCTTTTTCCTTTGGTTTATTTTTATCTCATTCTATTATTTCATTTTTTACTTCCTCATTCTTTTTTATTTTATTTTAGAAAATTTTAATATGGACGCGCACTCTTAGGGAACCAGTTTTGTCTGGGGGGTTAGACACTAGACTGGAAAGCGGGAGTCTGTGAGTTCTAGTCCCACCGTAGCAAGCTGGGTGACTTTGGGTCTGTCACCAGGAAATGGAGAGTTCTAGTACCGCCTTAGTCATGAAAGCTGGCTGCGTGATTTTAAGACAATCACCAGGAGACAGTGAGTTCTAGGCCTGCCATAGGCATGAAAGATGACTTTGTGACTTTGGGCCAATCACTAGGAGATGGGAAGTTCTAGGCCTGGCTTAGACATGAAAGCTGGCTGTGTGACTTTAAGGCAATCACCAGGGCATAGTGAGTTCTAGTCCTGCCTTAGGCCTGAAAGATGATTGGGAGACTTTGGGCCAATCACTAGGAGATGAGGAGTTCTAGTTCCACCTTAGCCATGAAAGCTGGCTGTGTGACTTTAAGGCGATCACCAGGAGATAGTGAGTTCTAGTCCTGTTTTAGGCATAAAAGCCAGCTGGGTGATTTTGGTCCAATCACTAGGAAATGGGGAGTTCTAGTCCTGCCTTAGGCATAAAAGCTGGCTGGGTGACTTTGCGCCAATAACTAGGAGATGGGGAGTTCTGGTATCATCTTAGCCATGCAAGCTGGCTGGGTGACTTTAAGGCAATCACCAACAGATAGTGAGTTCTAGTAGTCCTGCCTTAGGCATAAAAGATGACTGAGTGGCTTTGGGCCAATCACTAGAAGATGGGGAGTTCTAGCCCCACCTTAACCATGAAAGGTGGCTGTGTGACTTTAAGACAATTGCCAGGCGACAGTGAGTTCTAGTTCTGCCTTAGGCATGAAAGAGGACTGGGTGACTTTGGGCCAGTCAGTCTCTCTCAGCCCAACCTACCTCACAAGGTTGTTGTGGGGAAAGGAGGAAGAGGAGGAAGGTGTGTTGCACATGTTTGCTGCCTTGAGTTCTTTGTAAAAATAATAAAGACTGGATAGAAATCAATACATTTATTAAAAAAAAGAAAATATCTAGCAAGAAAGCTAGGGAGACCAGCAAGGGTCCCTCAAAAGAAGAATGATTTGAGAAAGAAACGCAAACCATTTCAGGGGGGAGAATTTGGAAATATTGTGGTGCCAATCCGATTGTTTTTTTTGCAAAGACATTTGGTTGAACACACAAAATGCATTTTCCAAGACTTTACATGTTATTTTATTTTTTTCTGAAGGAGTGGATGTTTCCTATCCTGTTATTTTTATATGCCCCTCCCCAACCCTACAATAAACATGGCTTTCGTTCTTCATCCTGCACCTTCCCCATTTGGGGGGGGGGGGGGCAAGGCCATAAAATGCAGAACTGACAGGCCAGCCAACAGGCTACGGAGGGGTGATAGGCTTTCACAGATTCCTAAAAACCCTGAAAGAATTTCTTTGAACCCGAGATCAAAGCTGAAGAGAGACTTCATTCTGTGGTGAGCAACTTGCAGGCAGCCTATGTTAATGGGAACCAGCAGAATCTTCCAAAAAGCTGATTAAATCATGTTAATAATATAACATTAAAGTCAACACGTCAATCCCCCCCAAGGTCCTCGCACTCACTACTCAAAGTGACGGAAGGGCAGGGGGAAAAAACCCAGAAGAACTACAGGTGGTCCTCAACTTATGACCACAATTGAGCCCAAAGTTTTTGTTGCTGAGAGAGAAAGTTAAGTGAGGTTTTTGCCCCTATTCCACCTTCCTTGCCACGGTTGTTAAGTGAATCACTGCAGCTGAAGCAGCTGAATTTTGATTACATGACCACGGGGAGCTTGCGACTGTCGTAAGTGTGAAAAAAGTCGTAAGTCACTTTTTTCCAGTGTGATTGTAACTTTGAATGATTACCAAACAAATGGGAATAGAATAGAATGTAATGGAATAATGGAATTAGAATAGAATAGAATAGAATGGAATGGAATGGAATAATGGAAATAGAATAGAATAGAGAATGGAATGGAATAATGGAAATAGAATAGGATGGGATGGAATAATGGATATAGAAGTGAATAGAATAGAATGGAATGGAATAATGGAATAATGGAATTAGAATTAGAATAGAATAGAATAGAATAGAGAATGGAATGGAATAATGGAAATAGAATAGAATGGAATGGAATAATGGAATTAGAATAGAATAGAATGGGATGGAATAATGGAATTAGAATAGAATAGAATAAAATGGAATGGAATAATGGAATTAGAATAGAATAGAATAAAATGGAATGGAATAATGAAAATAGAATAGAATAGAATAGAATAGAACAGAGAATGGAATGGAATAATGGAAATAGAATAGAATAGAATGGGATGGAATGGAATAATGGAAATAGAATAGAATAGAATGGAATAGAATGGAATAGAATGGAATAATGGAATTAGAATAGAATTGAATAAAATGGAATGGAATAATGGAATTAGAATAGAATAGAATAGAATAGAACGGAACAGAACAGAACAGAACAGAACCGCTTTGCAGTGGAGCACAGATGAAAATTGAAATGGCAGCTGCATTCTATCTTACAGAAAAATCTCAAGACAGAAGTTCAAGAGCACAGTGGCAATAGCACTAGTAGTAACTTCTAATAGTAACTCCTAATAGGAGTTGCTCACAGTAGTCAGAGAGGAGTAATCCAGGGTCTCCTCGGAGCCTGGAGATGAAATTGGGAAGACCCCGTGTGACACACTGCATTTGGCATTACTAATTACTTAATTATTGTTTAGTTGAGCTGCATGGCACGTAAGTTTAATCAATGAAAATACCAATAAAATAAAAGTCATGGAAAAATCGGGGCAGAGTGAAGCAACCTGCCTTGGTTACACATTCTTCATTCTGCCCACAAACTCAATATATGGGTAGCCCTCGACGTACAACCGCCATTGAGACTAAAATTCCCGTATGCCAAGCGAGGCCGTTCTTAAGCGAACCGTGCCCATTTTTTTTTTGCCACGGTTGCAAAGCGAATCACGTGGCCGTTAAGCGAATCCGGTTTCCCTCGCCGACTTTCCTTGTGGGAAGCCATCTAGGAAGGTCATAAACGGGGATCGCGGGACACAACACCCCTCCATCCCCCGCGGGACGGTACAAGCGTCCTAAATGCGGTTGACAAGCGTCCAAATTTCGACAAGAGACCCTGCCGTGGGAAACGGTCGTTGTTCAGGTCTGCTGTTAACCTTGAACGGTCGCTAAACGAATGGTTGCAAGTCGAGGGCTGCCCGGATTGTATGTATGTAACGAGTGAGCCACTCCAGCGAAAGAGGAGAAGAGAGATCAGGAAGGGAGGCGAATGGAGGAAGAACAGAGGCAGCCAAGGGAGATCCTTTCCCGCCAAGTGACATGGAGGCATGCTGGGAGTCCACTCACCAGGGAGCTTTGATGGAAAAGCACCCCGCTCCAAAGAGGTAAGGCCTTCGCGGAAAGCAGGGGAAAGGCACAAAGATTAGACGGGAGAGGTCATTTAACAACGAACCACTTCATCGGCGCCTTAAAGTATATTTGCTTTTAGCGTCATTGGTTTCTTAAAGGGGGGGGATGCCAACCCTTCCCCCCCCTACTCACCTGCAAAACAGAATGGGACAATTCGCCACGGCCAACTCTTGCTGCGAGACCATTCCAACCATTCAGAACCATTTATGAGCCCCGGGTGGCGCAGTGGTCAGAGTGCAGTACTGCAGGGCTACTTCTGCTGACTGCCGGCTGCCTGCAATTTGGCAGTTCGACTCTCAACCAGGCTGAAAGGTTGAGTCAGCCTTCCCTCCTTCCGAGGTGGGTCAAATGAGGAGCCAGATTGTTGGGGGCAAGAGGCTGACTCTGTAAATTGCTTAGGGAGGGCTGTAAAAGCACTTTAAAGCGGTATATAAATCTAAGGGCTAAGTGCTATTGCAGTCTAACTCTGCCCACAGCCAGGAGTTCGATCCTGACCGGCTCAAGGTTGACTCAGCCTTCCATCCTTCCGAGGTGGGTAAAATGAGGATTGTTGGGGGCAAGAGGCTGACTCTGTAAATCACTTAGAGAGGGTTGTAAAACACCGTGAAGCTGTATATAAGTCTAAGTGCTATTGCTAATTCTTTGTTTAATTATTTGAATTAATATTAAAATACAGGAAGTATTATTACACCACTTGCCATGGGACAAGAGTTACGCTGATACTGGCGTCCTTGACTTACAACCGTTCATTTACTGATCTTTCAAAGTTACAAGGGGACTGAAAGAAAGGGACTCAGCATTGTTTTTTCACACTTATGACCATTGCAGCATCCCCATAGTCACGTGATCAAAATTCAGGCACCTGACAAATGGCATGTACTTATGACGGTTGCAGTGTCCCAGGGTCACATGATCTCCTTTTGCGAACTTCTGACGAGCAAACTCAATGGGGAAGCCAGATTCACTTAATAACCGTGTTACGAAATGAACAGCTGCAGTGGCTCGCTTTACAACTGTGGCAAGAAAGGTCGTAAAATGGAACAACATTCACTTAACAAAGGCCTCATTAGCAACTCACATTTTGGGCTCAAAATGTAGGTCCAGGACTAACTATTTATTGATCTATCACCAAACTCACTTAACAAATGTCTCGCTTAGCAACATAAATTTTGGGCTCAGTTGTGGTCATAAGTCGAGGACTACCTGTATTTTAATTTTCGGCATTCGCGTCCTTTCTTTCACGATTGTGTTCCGTCATTTCTCGATACAGGCGGTCCTTGACTTTCGAGGAATTGGGCTGGCTGGGGAATTCTGGGAGTTGAAGTCCACCCCCTCTTAAAGCGGCCAGCATTGAAAAACACGGATATAGACGGATGTAGTTGGGGATGAAAAACCATGTTGTACGTAGCATTAGTTTGAAACCGAATAGTATCTGAGCTGGGTTTGGTCTTGTCTAGTAAAGTAATCCTGATGCTAACTGTTGGAATAAGGCATTGGCCTCCTAAGCCAGAGATTGTGGGTTCGAGTCCCATCTGGGGTGCCAATTGTTGGAAGAAATCTCCATCTGGGAAAAAAGACACTGGAAACATGGAGGCTGCTTGGAAAGATGGTTTAATGGTGGGCAGGACCACATGCCTTGAAGATCTTGGGCAAAGGAAAAAATGGAAGAGATGCTGAGAGTGCCTCGGTTTTATGCCCTCTCTGGGCTTTTGAATTTGAGCTTGTGTTCTAATTGGTTGTCGGTCCCCGATGGGGCGGGGGGGGGTCTTAGCTAACTTTGTAGGTTGTGTGTCTTTTGAGTCCCAAGCTTGCTTGTGTTCCCAGGTGCCCTGTGGTGAGATGGGTAAAGGGCTAATACTATCATGCCTTAAACCCATCATCCTGGAGCTGAAGGGGGAAGATCTTTGTTATGTAGAATAGACTGGCTCAGGCCATTTCATGGCCCACTGACAAAGGTGGGGGCTATTAAGAGTGAATCTGTTTCCTGCCTAAAAACATGTTTCTCCATTTCTTAACCAGGGAAATATAATATTCTGCTTTTTGTCAATATTCCCCAAGACATTTCGTTTTCCTAGCAGAGGGGGTGGGTGCAAACTTCCTACATAACGTTGAGACTTAGATTCATGGCTTCCCTTCTCCATCTTTGGGAAGGTAAAGCTTGGCAGATCCCCGAACTCCCAATTCAAACATGTCTGTGAGCCACTGACTTTGCAGTAAAGATGGTAACCATAAACATGGCATATGAACATGGCACATGTGAAGCTGGCAAATCTCAAGAGTATGCACAGAGCATTTCCTTCCACAACGCAGACTCACTAACCTCTTTCTGTGTGCGGAGGGGCAGCCAAAAAAGCCAATGCAATCGTACGTTGCATTAACAGAGGGATACAATCAAGATCAAGGGAGGTACTAATACCCCTCTATAAAGCCTTAGTAACACCTAGAGTACTGCATCCAGTTTTGGTCACCACCCTATTAAAAAGAGGTTGAGACTCTAGAAAGAGGGCAGAGAAGAGCAACCAGGATGATGAGGGGACTGGAGACTAAAACAGACAATGAATGGTTACAGGAACTGGGCCTGGCTAGTCTAGTGAAGAGAAGGACCAGGGGAGACAGGAGAGCAGTCTTCCAATATTTGAGGGCTGCCATATAGAGGAGGGAGTTCAAGCTATTCTCCAAAGCACCCGAAGTAACAATGGATGGAAACTGATCAAGGAGAGATTCACTTGAAAATAAGGAGAAATGTTTCTGACAGGGAGAACTATCAACCCATGGAACAGAAGTTGCCTTCAGAAGTTGGGGGAGCTTCATCACTGGAGGCTTTCAAGAAGAGACTGGACTGCCATCTGTCAGAAAGGGTGTAGGGTCTCCTGCTTGGGTGGGTAGGGGTTGGACTAGATGACCTACAAGGTCCCTTCCAGCTCTGTTAATCTGTTAATCTATTTCTGCAAGACTCTCGCCCCTCAAGTGTGGGTCTGGCTAGACGCTGAGCAAGGAGCAGGCATTCCCCCTTCCCAAAGTGCACACACACACACACACACACAAACCCCATGTGGCTAAAGATCAAAGGCAAATTTCCATAAGTTTGGGGAAATAAAAACAAAAACACTAAGTTCAAAAGAGCAAACGAAAACCCCAAGCCTTTAAAAAAAAATTTAAAATGAAGACCAAGGCAATGAAGCAGAGATGCAAGAGGCGGGAGGCGGGGGGGGGGGAGCAGCAGGGAGTTAAATAACTGAGTTAAAAAGAGGCTAGAGTCAAGGTCTTTTGCTAACCACGAATGGCTACCTTACTTGTTGCGTAGGGTGACAACGAGCAACTTCACATCTGGCCACACACTTTTGAGATTGCCGAAGGACACGGCACTGCTCCAGTAAAATCTATACGTTTATGAGTTTTTTTAGTATCATCGGTCGCTTGTATGGTGTTTAGACGGGCCATTAAAGGTAATTCTCAATTTACAACTACCCTGTTTTCCCGAAAATAAGCCCTCCCCGGATAATAAGCCCAATTGGGCTTTTGAGCGCAGGCGCTAAAATAAGCCCTCCCTGAAAATATTGCAACACAGCAGCAGCCCTGAAGTGACCACGCTCGCCTCGTCCTGCACCTCAAAAATATTAAGACCCCCCCGAAAATAAGGCCAATCACTTATTTTTTGGGGGGGGTCAAAAGAAAATAAGACCCTGTCTTATTTTCTTAATGGAAACACGATATCCATTAGTGACTGTTCAAAGTTAAAAAGGCCCTGGAAAAAGTTTATGACTGTTTTTCACACTTATGACCGTTGCAGCATTCCCTCGGTCATGTGATCAAAATTCAGATGGTTGGCAACTGGCATGTACTTACGACGGTTGCAGGCTAACCTGGGGTCACGACGTGATCCTCTTTTGCAACCTTCTGACAGGTAAAGTCAATGGGGAAGCCAGGTTCACTTAACAATTCCGCATTCCTAACTTAACAACTGCAACAACTTTACAACAGCGGCAAGAAAAATGGTGTAAACTTAGTTAACTCCCGCCTCACTTAGCAAGGGAAATTTTGGGGCTCGGTTGTGGTCGTAAGTCGAAGATTACCTGTATCTCTCGCGTGTCCTTTTCTTTCCCATGTGAACCACTGCTACGTTAATGCCCCGTTCCCCTGCCTGATCTGGCAGCATTCAAGGCTGCAGTTGAAGGCTGGATTTGCAATTCCACCTTCTCCACTAAGTTTCTGCTGTCCTGGGAGACAAACTTTCCAGGGTCAAGAGGGGAGATCTGGAGCCATGGCAGAAGCAGTGGTCAAAACAACCCTAAGAAGGGAATGGAATGAGAACAGGAAGAGGATAGGACAGAATAAAGAATAGAATAGAATAGAATAATGGAATGTGAATAGAATAATGGAATGTGAATAAAGAATAGAATAGAATAATAGAATTTGAATAAAATAGAATAGAATAAGAATAGAATTAAGAATAGAATTGAATAATGGAATGTGAATAGAATAAAGAATAGAATAGAATAGAATAATGGAATTTGAATAGAATAGAATAGAATTAAGAATAGAATAGAATTAAGAATAGAATAGAATAATGGAATGTGAATAGAATAGAATAGGAATAGAATAGTAGAATATGAATAGAATAGAATTAAGAATAGAATAGAATAGAATAATGGAATGTGAATAAAATAGAATAGAATTAAGAATAGAATAGAATTAAGAATAGAATAGAATTAAGAATAGAATAGAATAATGGAATGTGAATAGAATAGAATAGAAATAGAATTAAGAATAGAATAGAATGGAATAGGATGGAATAGAATGAAATAGTATAGAATAGAATAAAAGAGTTGGAAGGGACATTGGAGGTGTTCTACTCCTACCTCCTGCTCAAGCAGGGGACCCTAAGCATTTCAGACAAGTGGTTGTCCAATCTCTTCTTAAAAACTTCCAACTTCACAACTTCTGGAGGCAAGTTGTTCCACTGATTAATTGTTTTCACTGTCGGGAAATCTTTCTTTATTTCTTGGTTGCTTCTATGCTTGATTAGTTTCCATCCATTACTTCTTGTCCTGCCTTTAGATACTTTGGAGAATAGGTTGACCCCATCTTCTATGTTGCAGCCCCTCAAATATTGAAACACTGTTCTCGTAGCTCCCCCCTAGTTCTTCTCTTCTCTTCTCCCTTCTCTTCTCCTTTCCTCTCCTCTATTTTCTTCATTCTCTATTCTATTCCCTCTTCTCTTCTTCTCCTATCCTATCCTATCCTATCCTATCCTCTTCTCCATTCTCCTGTCTCTTCTCTTCTCTTCTCTTCTCTTCTCTCTTCACTAGACTAGCCATGACCAATTCCTGCCATTGGTCTTTGTGTTTTAGCCTCCAGGCCCCTAATCGTCTTTGCTGCTCTTCTCGGCACTCTTTCTAGGGCCTCAAAGTCTTTTTTTTTAGGGGGGGGGGGTGTAATGTGGTGTCCAGAACCGGACATAATATTCCCAGTGTGGCCTGATTTCTCCAGAACGTGCTCTAGTTGGCAATGGTTCTTCGGTATTTCTTGCTGGGAATGGACTGTTCCCATCACTGCCGTCTGCCCTTTTGAACAGGAGATAAAAGGCCCTTTGACCAAGAACTTCCTGCATCCAGAAAATCATCCAAGCCCCGAATTATGTCCTTCCTTCTGCACCGCATGCGGTGGCCTCCTCATTGAAATGGCTCCTCTCTACAGTGTCTCAGCAATCTTTCCTCCCCTTGTTATTTGATTTTTCTTAATTGGAGATGGCAGGGATGGGACATGTGACCTTCTGGAAGCCGAGCAGCTGCTCCACCACTGACCTACAATATCTTCAGATCCGGTACAGAGTTTGTGCAAAAAAAAAAAAAAAAGAGAGAGAGAGAGAGATTCAAAGCCTAGATAAGGTCTCAGGGGAATCCAGGGAACATTAAATATATATATATATATATATCTCAGCTGCTTTGAGAATGCAAAACCAAAACTTTGGATTTGACATCTGCAGAGGGACAGGAAGGAAGGAGTGAATTATATCTTCCTGACCGCTTAGTCATAAAAAAAAAAAAAAGGAGGTGGCAAGCCACCAGCAGCTTCACAATTTGCGTCTCTGCTGCTCCCTTCTCTGATAAGGGATTTACTATTCAGCAGATTTGGAAGGGACCTTGGAGGTCTTTTAGTCCAACCCCCTGCTCAGGCAGGAAAAACTATACCACTTTGGAAAAATGGTTGAGCAATCTTCTTAAAAGTCTCCAGTGATGTTGTTCCACTGGTTAATTGTTCTTACTGTCCGGAAGTTTCTCCTTAGTTCTAAGTTGCTTCTCTCCTTGATTAGTTTCCACCCATTGCGTCTTGTCCTGCCTTCAGGGATTTTGCATAATAGCTGGACTCCCTCTTCTTTGCGGCAGCCCCTCAAATATTGGATGACTGCTATCATGTCACCCCTAGTCCTTCTTTTCATGAAATTGAAAAGAAGGACTAGGGGTGACTTATTTTTTCTGAGTGGCTTCCCATACAATATGCCCCTCCATCTATATATATATACAAACGGCTGTGCGTGTTCCAGCATAATTCTGTGGGACTAAGACACCTCTAAAGCCCCTCGGTATGTGTGTTGTGTTAAGATACAGCCTGTCGTGCCTTAAAATGGTTTCTATTGTACTGCCGTAAAATGGCTTCTACTGTACAGTGCAGTGGGGTTGCCATGCTAACGGTTTCACCCAACTCCACAAGAGGGCTCCCTCTGGTAAGGGGGAAAATCCAACATTAGAAATTACGTTTGGTTCGGACATTTCCCCCCTTATAAATAAATAAATAAATACCCGGGCAACGCCGGGTTATGAGCTAGTTAAAAATATTGAATAAACTGGCAACATTTTATTCAAAGAGCCAAGTGTCAGACAGGCTGGAGGCCATCTTTTTCTTTGGATCTTCAGGGCTGCCACACTTGGTGGATGGCCATGCCGTAGGGACTGGCGGTGGGGGTTGGATGGCGACGGGGTGAGATGTATAGCCATAACAACATTGTTTTCCTTAGGAGTCAAGGACGTTCAGCCTGCACCTGGAGAGGCGTGACTGGGCAACAAATCCCAGTTGGGATGGTAACCTGATTGGACCGTGTGATGGACATGTGGGTGAAGGGGAAAGGACTCTGATTCTCCTTTGGTGGGGAAAATCCGAGAGATTTTCCGATTGTTGTGGCCCACCAGCAGCCAGTGGAGCTGTGAAGAAGTTGGGGAGGAACCTGGGCCAGTCCTGGAGTCTGGGGAAGGCTCTGAGGAGGGCTCTGCGTTAGAGGTAGAGAGGGGGCCAAGGCCTTCCGACAGTGATCAGTTGCCCTCGGAGTCAGAGATCAGTGGGGCAGAAGAACAGCTGGAGCCTGTTCCCAGTGTGCGCATGCGCAGAGCTGCCAGGAGAAGGGAACAGCTAAGGAACAAGGGCCGACTCGAGAGTAAAAGCACAGGTGGACGATGAATGGCCCTTCCCAGAGGAAATAAAAGAGGAGCAAAAGGGGAGTGGAGTTTTCAGGAGACCATTAGTTCCATTCATTGGTTCGTGACTCTCAGAGACGCCTTGCCAAGTATTTTCTGTACAGTGTTGCATTTCGAAGACATCGGCCTGGCAGCTCTCCAAGCCTGATAAGGTCTGTGGTTGTAAATTCACCCTTGAAAGACAGTTTGCCGGGACTTTGCTGGATGTGAATGAGAGGAATTCACAGTAACTTAATAAAAAGGACTTTTGCCTGGACAAGGGGTCTGCTTCGTGGTTTGGGGAAGCCTATGTCAGAACCCCTTCAGAGCCCCATGATTGCATCTTCATCCGTGTCCCTCTTGTGGCCCGCCAGAGGCCAGGGGAGCTGGTGGCAGACAGTGAGGAGGGTTGGGGAGGAACCTGGGCCAGTCCTGGAGTCTGGGGAAGGCTTTGACGAGGGCTCTGCGTCGGAGGCAGGCAGGGGGCCAGGGCCGTCCGACAGTTACCGGAGTCAGAGATCAGTGGGGCAGAAGAACAGCAATCAAATGAAGAATACCCCAATCAAGGAACCGCCAAGAACTCTCCCACCAACACTGACAGGGAATGCCGCTGCCTATAAACAGAGAGTAAACTCCCTTCTAGCACTGATAATGTTACCTAGCTGGGTCATGAAACGCCTGCAAGAAAACCACCAAGCTCAGAGATCCGCCAGGAGCCCACATTGTCCACCCAGTTATACATCTGAGAATTGTATGCTGCATGGGTCAGAAAGAGGGCTGGGAAAATACCTACAGACACCCTCCTCGTACCCTGGACATCAACTGTTTCAGCTCCTCCCCTCGGGATGGCATTATGGGGCATGGTGTGCCAAAACAACTAGGCACAAGGACAGGTTTTTTCCCGACATGCCATTCACTCTGCTGAGCATCTAATTCCCACGTTCTGTCTCATGTCCAAGGATATTTACCCATGCTGGAGGGCTGTATTACTTTTATCCTCATCTGCTCCACTACGTTCTCTTATTGGTATCATTATGATTATTAGTAGTAGTTTGTTGTTGTTGTTGTTGTTATTATTTTGTATGTATGCTGAGAGCTTATGCAGTGGAGAAAAAAATTCTCTTGTGTATCTAATCATACTTGACCAACAAAGTATCTTGTCCTATCCTATCTTGTCCTATCCTATCTTGTCCTGTACTGTATCCCATCTATCATATAGCCTATCCTATCCTATCCTATCCTATGCTTTTATCATCTCATCTCATTCGATCCCATTCTATATCCTATCTATCCTGTATCTTATCCTATCCTTATTTCCTATCTATCCTATATTCTATACCCGTGATGGCGAACCTATGGCATGCGTGACATGGGTGGCAGGCGGAGCCATTTCTGAGAGCACATGAGGCATTGCCCTGTCAGCTCCAGCGCACATGTGCGTGCTGGCCAGCTGATTTTCGGCTGTTTTTTGCCCTCCGGAGGGAGAAAAATAGCCCAGCGTGCCTCCAGGAAGTCCAGAGGCTTCAGTGAGGCCTGCGTGCATGCGTGGGAGGGGGGGTTGCGCACGCATGCATGTGGGGGGAAGGGCATTGCATTACGGGTGTGGGCATGCACATGTGCAAACCCCCCACTTCGTTCCACTCGCTTTTGGCATTCCTCAACAAAAATCACTGTCCTATGCTAACCTATTCTCTTATCATCCCATCCTATATCCTATCTATCCTATATCCTATCCTATTCTTATAGCCTATATCCTATGCTAGGCTAGGCTACTATGCTATCCTATCTTCTTATCAATTCGTCCCATTCCTATCTATCCTACATCCTATCCTATCCTTATGTCCTATCTATCCTATACCCTGTGCTATGTTATCCTACCCTCTTATCTCATCTCATCTCGTCCCATCCTATCCTATCCTGGATCCCTGGGATAAAACATCTTTCAAATTTGAATTTCCCGATCTGGTGCATTCTTCCAAAGCAGTCTTTGTTTATAAAATTTCCATCAGTGTGTCACCTCTGGTTTCTTTGCTTTTGTTTTGAAAAGTAGATTTAATTTCACCCACCCACCCCTTCTCGAAGTTTGGCTTTGGTCTTTCTTTGTTATTTCCTATACAGCTGGGGTTGCTCCCTTTTCTCTCTCTCTCTCTCACACACACACACCCTCCTTTTCGTCTGCACAACTAACAGGTCCTGGAAAGGATTAAAGTCTGCAGAGCTCAAAAGAGATCAAACGGATATCAGCGATTTTTATGAACAAATCAGTACACGAGATGATAACCATCTTGGCCAGATCCCACATCAAAAACAAGTGTTATCTGCATTCCTTTTTCCTGTACTGCAAAGACAAACACGGGGAGAACTCCAGACGTGTGTGTGTGTGTGTGTGTGTGTGAAATTTCTCACTAGCCAAAGTTTTGCAGGACTGGGCAAAGGTTAGATATGGAAGCCGTGCCATCCTCCATTCTCCAGGGCTTGGATCCAAAATCTGTCATGGGTTTGGGGCAGGATCCCTAGATAGCGGTCTTCCCCTCTGTCTCCTGGCCCCCTTCCCCAATTTCACGGCAAACCTCTGAGTTTCCGATTCGAGGTTTCAAAGGGTTCCAAAAGCATCTTTCATAGAATTCTAGAGCTGGTAGGGACCTTGAAGGTCTTCTAATTCAACTCTGCACCCAATCTTAAGAGTAGAATGAGCTGGGAGGGACCTTAGAGGTCTTCTAGTCCAGCCCCCTGCTCAAGCAGGGGAACCTATAATATTTCAGATAAGTGGCTGTCGGGTTTCTTCTTAAAAAACTCCAGTGTTGGGAGCATCCACAACTTCTGGTGGCAAGCTGTTCCACTGGTTAATTGTCTGCACTGTTAGGAAGTTAGGAAGCACTCGGAGTCTTCTTTCATTAGGGGTGTTACTTGGATTCCTGACATATTTCTTTTAAGATCCTTATTCGTAGATTCACCTTAAATTTTAAGCTACGTCCAATCAGGTTTGGGGTAGTTCTGACTGGGTGAAACTAACTACTGACTTAGCACCAGACGCAAATATATATTTTTATTATTATTGTTTGCAAGCCGTTCTACATCACCTTACGGTTGAGATGGGCAGCATGTCATTTTAATGAGCAAATAAAATAAACCACGATCTGGCTTTGTTGGTGAGGCACTGTGCATTAAATGAACAGAGCATTAAAAAATGATGCATTTTAAAACCTGAAACTTGATGTTTTCTGCTAATGCAGCCTTTGATTCTACAAGTATGTAGATAAGGGCAACGCAGCCCCACATTTATTGTTAAGCAAAAAAGTGAATTTTGCCTCATTCTGCAACCTTTCTTGCCACTGTTGTTAAATGAATCACTTCAGTTGTTACGTGAGTCACACGGTTGTTAAGTGAATCTGGGTTCCCTGTTGACTTTGCTTGTTGTTGTTAGTTGCAAAGTTGTGTTCGATCCATTGCGACCCCATGGACAGCGCTCCTCCAGGCCTTCCTGTTCTCTACCATCCTCTGGAGTTCATTCAATCTCACGCTGACTGCTTCGGTGACTCCATCCAGCCCCCTCATTCTCTGTCGTCCCCTTCTTCTTTTGCCCTCCATCTTTCCCAGCATGAGGCTCTTCTCCAGGGAGTCCTTCCTTCTCATTCGGTGGCCAAAGTCTTTCGGCTTCCTCTTCTGGATCTGGCCTTCTAAGGAGCAGTCAGGGTGGATCTCCTCTAGGACTGACCGGTTGGATGGCCTTGCAGTCCAAGGGAGTCTTCTCCAGCACCAGAGTTCAAAGGCCTCCATTCTTTGGCGCTCAGCCTTCCTTATGGTCCAACTTTCACAGCCATCCATTGCAACTGGGAAAACCAAGCCGTGACTAGACACACTTTTGTTGGCAGGGGGATGTCTCTGCTTTTTAGGATGCTGTCTAAAATTTGAAGGTCGCAAAAGAGGATTATGTGACCTTGGGACATAGCAACAGTCATAAGTATGAACCAGTTGCCGAGCGTCTGAATTTTGATCACATGACCATGAGGTCGTATTTGTAAAAAAACAGTTATGTCACTTTTTTCATACCCGGAAACCGCTTCTGGACTTTGTGCTTGAGGTGGGGGCAAAAATGAAACTTTGATTTGGGTTTTACCAATTAGACAGATTTGTTGCTATAGAAGTGGCTAGTTTAAACTATTATGTAAAAGTAAAAAGTTGAGGTTTGATGTTAATGCCTTATTCCACTGCACCAAAGGAAGTAGGAAGTCAATGCTTCCCCCCACTTCTTCTCCATACTTTCCCTTCCCCTTGTCTTCTTTTTGTTTTTCTATTTTGTTTTTGGTATATTATATCATAAAATTGTTATAAACATCCCCTCAAAAATCTGGAACGGTTGCTGGAATTGGTATGTCTAATTTCATGAAAAGGACTAAGGGTGACATGATGGCAGTCTTCCAATATTTGAGGGGCTGCCCCAAAGAGGAGGGAGTCAAGCTATTCTCCAAAGCACCCGGAGTAGAACAAGAAGCAATGGGTGGGAACTAATCAAGGAGAGAAGCAACCTGGAATTAAGGAGAAATTTCCTGATAGTTAAAACAATGAATCAGTGGAACAACTTGCCTCCAGAAGTTGTAAATTCCCCCACGCTGGAAGTTTTCAAGAAGAGATTGGACAGTCATTGGTCTAAAATGGTGTAGGGCTTCCTGCCTAAGCAGGGGGTTGGACTAGAAGACCTCCAAGGTCCCTTCCAACTCTGTTATTCTGTTTTCTATTTTTCTAAAAGTCGCTTTTTTCAGTGCCGTTGTTACTTCTGACACTAATTGAATGGTTGTAAGTTGAGAACTACCTGTATCATTGACCCTAAATTCCTGGTTAAATTTAGCTTCAAGAAGAGCTGAGACTTGGAGGAGGAAAGCAGATGCATTAAAAAAAAAAAAAGATTTTTCTTTCTCTTGTCCACTTTGCTCTTAGCTGCAACTGCTGCCCAGGAATCTTTGCTAAACCCCCAACTCGGTTTCAAGGACCCGCCTTCTCTCGAGTCAAGGAACAACAGCCAAGGAGAGGACCCAGTTTCCTTGGGGCACCCCTTAAAGGTGTTATCCACGTAGGTGTAAATGCATCTGTCATTGCGACAGTCGACAGATAGTAGAGGCAGATGGTCCCTATCCTGCCTTCTTTCTATTATTATAGGCTCGGATTGCTCTGCGTGGGAGAAACAGGAGGGCAGATGTTAAATATGTTAAAACACACGCCGCGTCCCCCGGAGGTTCAGATCAGGCTGCTCTCTCAATTTGGCCATTTGAGGCATGGCTAAGCAGGGAATATCATTCCGCCTTTCACAAAGCGCTTTCCGTTCGGTTGCCCTACAACTGAATTCGGAGCTCCAATGCACCAGCAACATTGTACATATGTATGTATTATATACGTATGCATGTACTGTATGTATGATTTGTTGGCTCTGCAACCCAACAAGACTTCAGACACAGACTTCAGAGGATAATTAGAAGTGCAGAAAAAACAATGGCTACTAACCTGCCTTCCATCGAGGACCTGTATACTGCACAGAGTCAAAAGGAAGGCTGTGAAAATATCTACAGACCCCTGGCATCCTGGACCTAAATTGTTTTGATCCCTACCCTCAAAACGACGCTATATAGAGCACTGCACACCAAGACAACTAGACACAAGGACAGTGTTTTCCCCCCATGCCATCATTCTACTAAATAACTAATTCCCACAACACTGTCAAATTATCTACTAAGACTGCATTCTTCTCTTCCTTCCTAGTATCTATCTCTCCCCACTTATAACTATAACCATGTTGCTTGTATCTTTCACTTTATATTTGTTTCCTATACGATTTGATAGCTTATTAGTAACCTTGACTATCACTAAGTGTTTTATCTTATGATTCTTGATGAATGTGTTCCATTTTATTTTTCTTTATGTACACTGAGAGCATCTGCACCAAAGACAAATTCCTTGTGTGTCCAATCACGCTTGGCCAATAAAGAATGCTATTCTATTCTATTCTATTCTATTCTATTCTATTGTTCTTGAGGAATGTATTTTATTCTCCTTATATACACTGAGAGCATCTGCACCAAAGACAAATTCCTTGAGTGTTCAATCACACTTGGCCAATAAAGAATTCTATTCCATTCTATTTGCCTCCTGCCTTTCATTATTTTTATTTAAAAAAACCGAGCCAGCCAATATGTCCAACACACCAGCGTTCATGGCTATGAAATGACTAGAAGTCACAGTCTCTTTGTGATTGGCCCAAAGTCAGCCAGTTGGCTTTCATGGCTAAGGCGGGACTAGAACTCAGTGTCCTCCTGATTGGTCCAAAGTCACCCAGGTCATTTTTTTATGGCTAAGGTGGGGCTAGAACAGTGATGGCAAACCTTTGGCTCGCGTGCCAAAAGTGGTGGGAGCGCAGGGTGTGTGTGTTGTGCGCGGGCATGCCACACCCATAATGCTATGCGCATGACCTCAGCGCACATGTGCACACGACCAGCGTTCCTCCCCCATTTCTGGTGTGCTTTTTTCGCCCTCCCCAGGCTTCAGAGGCTTTATAGGAGCCTGAGGAGGGCAAAAACAGCCCCCCCCCCGGAGGCCCTCTGTACGCTTCAGGACCTTCCCTGAAACCTCCGGAGAGCGAAAAACCAGTCCTATGGGCAAAACGGAAGTTCGGGAACAGACTTCCGGCTTGCTCATAGAGTCGTTTTTTGCCCTCCGGAGCCTTCAGGGGCCTTCCGGAGGCTTCCCTGAAGGCTCCAGAGGGCAAAAAACGACTCTACGAGCAACCTGGATTCCGGTTTGCTCGTAGGGTCATTTTTTCCCCTCCGGAGCCTTCAGGGAAGCCTCTGGAAGGCCCCTGAACGCTCCAGAGGCTAAAACCAGCCCAACAAGCAACCCGGAAATATGTTCCCGAACATCCGGTTTGCCCGTAGGTCCGGATTTTCCCGCTGCGCGCATGTGTGCTAGCCAGCTGACAGGGCAACGTCTGGCATGCGTGGACAAATGGCTCCACGTGCCACCTGTGGCACGCCTGCCATAGGTTCGTCATCACGGGGCTAGAACTTACACTCTCCTGGTGATGCTCCCAGCCAATTTTCATGGCTAGGAGGCGGAGGAAGTCACAGTCTCCTGATCATTGGCCCAAAACCACACAGAGGCTTTCATGCCTAAGGCAGCACTAGAGCTCACTTAGTCTCCCACTTTCTATCCTGGTTCCTTAGCTCTTAGGCCAAAGCGACTAAGCATTTCCCCTTCAAGCTTTACATTTCCAGCTTCACAAAACAACACGCAATCACCCGAAACATTCTGCGGCTGTATGTCGTACACGGCTGCAAGTGGTTTTCAATTCAGTTTTTAGAAGAGCATCCTTTTAAAATGCGATCACGAGCCAATTGCAACTGCAAAGCCTTCCAGATCCCAAGGTTTTCAAGAGGAAAGCAATGGATAGAGAGACCACAATTCCATCTCTCTCTCTTTCTCTGTCTCTCTCTTTCTCTCTCTCTGTCTCTTTCTCTTTCTCTCTCTTTCTTTCTTTCTTTCTCTTTCCCTCTCTCTTTCTCTGTGTGTCTCTTTCTCTTTCTTTCTCTTTCTCCCTCGTTTTTTTTCTCTCTCTCTGTCTGCCTCTCTCTTTATCTTTCTTTCTCTCTCTCTTTCTCCCTTTCCTTCTCTCTGTCTCTCTGTCTCTCTCTCTCTCTCTCTCTAATTCACAAGCCCCACTAAATGAAACAAGCCAATTACTCCCAGTTCAGTGACTGCAGATTGAAACCGGGCTGAACAGCTGTCATCTCCCACTCAAGTCCTCCAATCCCAAAGTTCCTCAGAGTTCCCTATTCTGATGGCAGATTGGGAAAATAAAATAAAATGAAGGAGCTATTTAGACCAGGGGTGTCCAATCCTGGCCTCTTGCTGGCTGGGGAATCGTGAGAGTTGAAGTCCACAAGTCTTAAAGTAGCCACAGTTGAATATCTCTGATTTAGACTCTTTCCTACCTGGGTACAGGTAGTTCTCAACTTACGACCACAATTGAGCCCAAAATTTGTGCTGTTAGGGGAGACATTTGTTAAGTGAGTACTGTCCCATTTTACGACATTTCTTGCCCTGGTTGTTAAGGGAGTCGCTGCAGTTGATAAGTTAGGTTGTTAAGTGAATCCGGCTTCCGCCATGGACTTTGCTCGTCAGACCACCACAAAAAGGGGATGGCGTGATCATGGGACGCTGCAACTGCCATAAATAGGAGTCAGTTTACCAGCATCTGAATTTCGATCACCTTATCATGGGGATGTTGCAATGGTCGTAAGTGTGGAAAACGGCCATAAGTCACTTTTTTCAGTGCTGTTGTAAATTTGAACAGTGTTCTGACAGAGGCTTCCCAAGAGCCTGAAGCAAACTCCTGGTCCCGACAAAAACCCCTTTTATTAATTGACTGTGAATTCTGCTCCTTCACATCCAGCAAAGTCTTTCAAGGGAGGATTTACAGTCACAGACCTTATCTGTCTTGGAGAGCTGCCAGGCTGACATCTGCAGAACTTGGCAAGGAGTCTCGGAGTCACGAACCAATGAAGCGAACTAATTGTCTCCTGCAAGCTCCACTCCCCTTTCGTTCCTCTTTTATTTCCTCTGGGAGGGGCCATTCATTCTCCACCTGAGGCCTTACTCCCAAGTCGACCCCTGTTCTTTAGCTTTTCCCTTCCTCTGGCAACTCTGCGCATGCGCACACTGGGAACAGGCTCCAGCTGTTTCTCTGCCTCACTAATGTCTGACTCCGAAGGCAGCTGATAACTGGCATAGGGCTCTGGCCCCCTCTCTGCCTCCGACACAGAGCCCTCATCAGAGCCTTCCCCAGACTCCAGGACTGGCCCAGGTTCCTCCCCAACCCTCCTCACTGTCCGAATCTGCTGCCAGCTCCACTGGCGGACCACAACATATGGTCACTAAATGAACTGTTGAGAACTACCTGTAGTTTGTTGTCATTGTAAGGACATTTCTCTTTAGTTCTAGGTTGCTTCACTCTTTGATAAGTTTCCAACTGAATATTTCCCTTCTCTCTCTCCCCCCCCCCCCCCCCGCCTTTACAAAATCCGGAAGGTTAACAATTCAAGCCTTGGAAAGCTTGAAAGAAAAATGGTCAAAACATGAAAGTAAGCTGCTCTGAATTTGACTAGCATCCTAAAGCAGAGGAGGGAAATTAAACGTGATGAAATCTGGAGCTCCTTCATAGAGACACAGAGGTATTTTGGTTTTTGGCTTTGGGGAGGGGGGGGAGAGAAGGCATTTTGACACGCAAAGAGGCTCTTTTAATCCACCTTGTCTTTGCTGCTTTTGGGAAAACAGCAAAAAACCAACAGAATGTGGAAGCAGGCTGAGATAGCAACAGCACTAGCTGTTCTGACCTGAAGGCTTCCCCAAAAAGCAGGAGGCAGAGTCCTGGTCCCTGGACAAAACCCCTTTTATTAAACGAATGTGAATTCCTCTCGTTCACATTCAGCCAGGCCTGGCAAACAGTCTTTCAAAGGAATATTTACGACCACAGACCTTATCTATCTTGGAAAGCTGCCATGTAAATATTTTCCCAAATGAGGGGCTGTGCAAGGAAAGGCTGGGCACAGAGTCTCTGAGATTCACGGACAGATCTTCACACTCCTGAAATGAATCTTAACAACCAAACAAACATATTGTTTCCTGCAAAAGCCCCCTCCCCTTTCGCTCCCCTTTTATTTCCTATGGGAGGGGCCAATCACCTTCCACCTGTGGCTTTACTCCCAAGTCGGCCCTGACTTCTGAGTTGTTCTTTTCTTCTGGCAGCTCTGCGCATGCGCACCCTGGGAACAGGCTCCAGCTGTTCCTCTGCCTCACTGCTCTCTAGCGCTGAAGGCAGCTGATCACTGCCGGACGGCCTCAGCCCCATCTCTGCCTCCGACACAGAGCTCTCATCAGAGCCTTCCCCAGACTCCAGGACTGGCCCATGTTCCTCCCCAACCTCCTCACTGTCCGAATCTGCTGCCAGATCCACTGGTGGGCCACAACACTTAGACATATAATGCTTCACAGTGCTTTACAGCAATGGATTGCTGCTGCTGCTGCTGCTGCTTCCTGGTGTGGCATCCCATAATGCCACAGGAGTTAAAACCATAAACGAAACGTAAACGAGTCCAACTATTTCTGAAAAGCTCAGCTAGATCTGAATGCCCAAGGTGAGATAAATGTTTGATTGGAGAATTGGGTTCCTTGACCCCAATCAAGGAACTACCAACTCGGATGAACAAACTAACAATAAACCACAGCTTAATCAAGGAACCACCAAGAAGAGTCCCACCAACACTGACAGACCGAGCCACTGGTATATAAACAGAGAGCAAAAGCCCCACTGCCTTTTAGCACTGATGACGTTATCTAGTTGGGTCATGAAGCGCTTCAAAGAAAACCACCAAGCTCAAAGATCAGCAAGGACCCTGCTGACCACCTCCTCCTCTTCCTTCTCCTCCTCTTCTTCTCCACAACCCCCCTCCCTCCTAGCACTGAAGATGTTTCCCAGTTGGGTCATGAAACGTCTGTAAGAAAACCGCCAAGCTCAAAGATCAGCAAGGACCCTGCTGACCACCTCCTCCTCTTCCTTCTTCTCCTCTTCTTCCTCTTCCTCCTACATTTTCTCCTCCTCCTCCTCCTCCTCCTCCTCCTCCTCCTCCTCTTCTTCTTCTCCACAACCCCCCTCCCTTCTAGCACTGAAGATGTTTCCCAGTTGGGTCATGAAACGTCTGTAAGAAAACCACCAAGCTCAAAGATCAGCAAAGTCCCCACTGACATCCTCTTCCTCCTCCTTCTTCTCCTCTTCCTCCTCTTCCTCCTACACTTTCTTCTCCTCCTCCTCTTCCTCCTCCTCTTCTCCCCAACTCCTCTCCCTTCTAGCATAGATGATGTTCCCGTTGGGTCAGGAAGCATCTGCAGGAAAACTACCAAGCTCAGAGAGCACCAAGGACTCTGCAGTCTTCCTCCTCCTCCTCCACTATTCAAATCCCATTCTCTTCTAGCACTGATGATACCACTTAGTTGGGTCGTGAAATGTCTGCAAGAAAACTACCCGGCTCAGAGAGCATCAAGGACTCCACAATCCTGAGCTCAATCTAAACTGCTCCCACGGAAATCATCTGCCTGGAGGAGAGAAAAATGTACATAAATTTCTTTCTTTGCTCTCCTCAGACTTCTTAGCTCTTTCTCAAAGTCCATAAATGAATGAATGAATGAATGAAGTTAGTCCTTGACTTATATCTACAATTGAGCCCAAAATTTGAGTGGCTAAGTGAGGCCTTTCTTTGCTAAGTGAATGTTGCCTCCTTTTACAACCTTTCTCGCCACTGTTAAGTGAATCACGGCAGCTATTAAGTTAGGAACACGGTTGCGAAGCGAATCTGCCTTCCACGTCGACTTGGCTGGACTGAAGGTCGCAGAAGGGGAATCGCGTGACCCAAGGATGCTACAAGCGTCATAACTATGAGTCAGTGGCTAAGCATCTGGATTTTTGATCCTGTCACCATAGGGGGGAATGCTGCGCTGTCGTAAGAGTGAACAACGGTCCTGAAGTCACTTTTTTCCAGTGCCGTTGTAACTTTGTAGGGTCACCAAATGAACGGTTGCAAAGTCCAAGATCCCTTGCGAGTAACACATGCTGTAGACATGCTAATGACATGCGATCTTCTCCGCAGATAGATTTAAAGTTTGGGGAGCATTATTGAAACGAATGAAGGATGAGGGCCAGTTTAAGTGAGCATTCCTCTGCTTGCAATTCCCTTGCCGTATTTTTCGGATGATAAGATGCACCGCTATATAAGACGCACCAAGGTTTCGAAGAGGTAAGGAAGAAGAAAAAAGTTTTTGTCCTCCCCGGCCCCCAGGAACACTCTGCGGGCTTCAGCAGGCCATTTTTCGCAAAAATGGGGGCATTTCCCACTTCCCCCCAGCCCTGCTGAAGCCTGCAGAGTGCTTCTGGAGGATGGGGGAAGGCAAAAACGGCCCTGTTTTTTGTCCATTTTCCCCAAAAATGGGATGCGGGGACGGGGTTTTGGGAGGCCAAAATTGGCTGTATTTGGTGTATAGGCGTACCAACATTTCCACGCTCTTTAGGGGGGGGGAGAAGTGCATCTTATACTCTGAAAAATACGGTACTTAATGATCTCTTAATTCAATAGTTTTGTCTTTGTGACAATCTGTTCTAAGGACCTGTGAGCTTTTCAATTATATATATATATATATTAAACAGGTTAACCTTTAAAAATCCTGTGCGTAACACATTTTTCCCCCCCGCAAAGGTAACTGGTAGGGCTTACAGGTAATCCTCGACTTATGGCCACAACTGAGGTCAACATTACTGTTGCTAAGTGAGAAATTCGTGAAGTGAGTTTTCTCCCGTTTTACGACTTTTCTTGCTACCGTTGCTTAGTGAATCACTAGGTTTGTTAATTGAGTGACACAGTTGTTAAGTGAATCTGGCTTCCCCGTTGATTTTTGCTTGTCAGAAGGTTGCAAAAGGGGATCACAAAACCCCAGGATGCTGCAACCGTCATAAATGTGAGACAGTAGCCTAGCGACTGAATTTTGATCACATGACCACAGGGACACTGCAATGGTCGTATGTGTGGGAAATGGTCATAAGTCATCTTTTTCAGTGACGTCGCAACTCTGAATGGTCACTAATGGGTGGCTGTAAGTCGAGGACTACCTATGTGGCTATTCCAACCAGTTTTAAGATGCTTCGGGGAAGCAAACATGCCAAAAAGAGGCGAACTATTCCATGAATAAATAGTTTGATTTATTGAACGTTGAAGAGCTTTGAATGATTCAAAGCAGATCTTAATTTTTTTATAACTCAGTAGGCCATATCAAGCTTCAAAGTACAGACAGGCTAAGAGGAAACAAAGCACAGATAAACTAAAGAAAAAATAAGAAAAATTTAAATTTGAGAAAACATAATTAAAAATTGAAACATTCAGGCCCCCGGAAAGCTCCATCATAGGCCTTACTTAAGAGGGTTTTCTGGGGAGGGAGGGAAGGTGAAGGGAGGAAGGATATAGGGAAGGGAGGGAGGGAGGATATAAGAAAGTGAAGGGAAGTAGGGAGGGGGGGAGGAAGGAAGGAAGATGAATAAAGGGAGGGAGGAAGATGGATAGAGGGAGGGAGGAGAGGAGAGGGAAGGAAGGGGGAGGATATAGCGAAGGGAAAGGAAGAGAAATGAAGGGAGGGAGGGAGGGAGGAAGATGAACAGAGTGAGGGAAGATGGAGGGAGGGAGGGAGATGGCTAGAGGGAGGGAGCGAGGGAGGAAGGATATAGGGAAGGGAGGGAGGGAGGATATAAGAAAGTGAAGGGAAACGGAGGGAGGGAGGAAGATGGATAGAGGGTGGGGGGAAGATGGATAGAGGGAGGGAGGAGAAGAGAGGGAAGGGAAAGGGAGGGAGGGAGGAAGATGAACAGGGAAGAGGGAGGGAGGGAAGATGGATATAGGGAAGGGAGGGAGGAAGGATATAAGAAAGCAAAGGCAAGCAGGGAGGAAGATGAATAAAGGGAGGGAGGGAAGATGGAGGGAGGGAGGAAGGAAGATGGATAGAGGGAAGGAAGGAGGAGAGGGAGGGAGGGAAGGAAGGATATAGCAAAGGGAAGCAGGGAGGGAGGAAGGAAGATGGATAGAGGAAGGGAGGGAAGGAAGGAAGGAAAGATATAAGGAAGGAAAAGGGAAATGGAGACGGATAGAGACATCACCAGTCTAAACCAGTTCACTTACCCTGTGCGCTTGGTGATGGTTCCCAGCGTCATGGGCTGCTTAATCTGGGCGAGAGGCACCATCACGGTCAGGCTGGGAAGTGGGGACAGCCGAGGGTTTCCCGGATTATTGTTGGTGAAATTGTTATAAGAATCTTGACTGTTCAATTTCCCTTGTGGGAGGAGAAAGGAGGAGAATTTCATTCAGACACATTTATTATAGAATAACATCGTTATAAATATAATGGGCAATAATGTAATGATTCAGTCAGATAGATTTCTAAGCAAGTTCAGTAAGTTTTGCCCCATTTTACAACTTTTCTCACCGCCGTTGTGAAGCGGATCACGGGAGTTGTTAAATTAGTAACACGGTCGTTAAGTGAATCTGGCTCCCCCATTAACTTGTCAGAAGGTCGCAAAGGGGGAATCACGTGACCCCGGGACACTGTGAATGTCATAAATATGAACTAGCTGCCAAGCATCCAAATTTGGATCACGCGACCATGGAGATAATGCAACGGTCGTAAAGTGTGGGAAAACGGGCCTAAGTCACATGTTTAGTGCCCTTGTAACTTTGAACGGTCACTAAATGAATGGTTGTGAGTCAAGGACCACCAGTACAGTTCATCAATAAAATGAACCCCTAAAACAAAGGGACGGGGTGGCTCAGTGGCTAAGATGCTGAGCTTGTCGATCAGAAAGGTCGGCGGTTCGAATCCCAAGCACCACGTAACAGAGTGAGCTCCCGTGACTTGTCCCAGCTTCTGCCAACCTAGCAGTTCGAAAGCAGGTAAAAAATGCAAGTAGAAAAATAGGAACCACCTTTGGTGGGAAGGGAACAGCATTCCGTGCGCCTTCGGTGTTCAGCCATGCTGGCCCCATGACCACGGAGGCGTCTTAGGACAGCGCTGGCCCTTCGGCTTTGAAACGGAGATGAGCACCGCCCCCTAGAGTTGGGAACGACTGGCATATATGTGCGAGGGGAACCTTTACCTAAAGCAGGGGTGTCCAAACTTGGGAACTTTAAGACTTGTGGACTTCAACTCCCAGAATTCCCCAGCCAGCCATGCTGGCTGGGGAATTCTGGGAGTTGAAGTCCACAAGTCTTAAAGTTGCCAAGTTTGGACACCCCTGATCTAAAGCAAAGGTAGGGATTGCAGAAAAAGCGCCACAATTTTCCCTTCACCTGACTGTACAGAATTAATTTCTGCTCAAACCATTAAAATCGGTAGGGCTCAAATACGCGAAAGCCAGAAATGTACGATTTCTGTTCTGTATCACATGTTCACATGTTCTCACGTGTGGTCATTCTGTTCCTTTCCATATCTGCAGTAAATCTGCCATTTCTATCTTTAAGTACACAAATGTTTATTGGCTCTCCAAACACACATTGAAGGAATATACATTTCAGGGTGATTTGCTTAACCTGCCAAGAACTGCTTCAAACCATTTGGCAAAGTTTGAAACCCAGTCAATGTGAGTCCTTCCGCGATTTCTGAATGCCGGTCGCGGCGGTTCAGATAGAAATCAGACGAGCAATTTTATGAATAATTGTTCGGTTGTGGTAAGTGGTTTTTTTCTTCTTCTATTCATATCTGTCCAGGCTTTTTTTAAAAAGAGTTTGCTGGAAGTTATCATCAATACGCCACGGAAAGAGGAGGTGTGTACATTTTGCAAATATTGGAAAAATAACTGTTTTAAATAATTATAAGCAAAACACACAGTTTGAGGTCACGCTGTTTCTTAACTGTACTTTCGTTCTCTTAAAGCAAACAGGGTTTGAGAAAAATGTGGAAAATGCAAGAGAAAAAGGGTCCTTCATACAATATGGTTATTTAAACTAAAAAGAAAGGAAAATAAAAAAAGGGAGGAAGGGAGGGGGAGGAAGAAGAAGGAAGATGGATGGAGAGAGGAAAGGAAGAGGGAGAGAGGAAGATGGATAGAGGGGGGGAGGGAGGAAGGAAGGAAGGAAGGCGGGAGGGAGGGAGGGAGGGAGGAAGGAAGGAAGGCAGGAGGCAAGAAGGAAGGAAGGCAGGGAGGGAGGAAGGAAGGAAGGCGGGAGGGAGGAAGGAAGGCAGGATGGAGGAAGGAAGGAAGGAAGGTGGGAGGGAGGGAGGAAGGAAGGAAGGCGGGAGAGAGGGAGGGAGGAAGGAAGGCGAGTGGGAAGGAGGGAGGGAGGGAGGAAGGCAGGAGGGAGGGAGGAAGGAAGGCGGGAGGGAGGAAGGAAGGAAGGAAGGCGGGAGGGAGGGAGGGAGGAAGGAAGGCAGGATGGAGGAAAGAAGAAAGGAAGGAAAGAGGGAGGGAGGGAGGAAGGAAGGTGGCAGAAAGGGAGGAAGGAAGGAAGACGGGTGGGAGGGAGGGAGGGTGGAAGGAAGGCGGGAGGGAGGAAGGAAGGCGGGAGGGAGGGAGCATTTACAACTTCTGGAGGCAAGTAGTTCCACAGATTAACTGTTCTCACTGTCTGGAAATTTCTCCTTAGTTCTAAGTTGCTTCTTTCCTTGGGTATTTTCTTCCATCCGTTGCTTCTTGTCCTGCCTTCAGAGGCCTTGGAGAATAGTTTGAGCTCCCCCCCCCTTCTTTATGTCCCACCATTATTCGGTGTCACCACTTCAGTCGCCAACGTTTTCTCTGAATAGCTGCTTACTTCTTCCCAGACGTTCTCCCTCCTCTTTTAACAAAAACGATTTCCTTCATTCAAAAGAGCTCTCCCGCCATTAACCTTTGGGCCCTTTCTAAACAAAACACAACAGACCTTCATTTTTTTTCTGGTTCAAGAAGTGTAGACTTTATAACGTGACACATATCCCCCCCCCACCCCCCCCACCTGTTTTTCCTCCCTTTTCTGTTAATGCAATCTGCAATTCTCAACTTGCTACCTGGGAATGTGATGCATTAGGCAAGCGGGACTTGTGTCCGAGTTGATTTGCTCAGGATAGAATTGCCAGCTTTTAGTGTATTCCCCACCCCCACCCCCTTACAATTGTCCACTTATAATTCTTTATAAAAGTCCGGGAAATCCTGGGAATGGAGGAAGAGAAGGAGAAGGAGGAAATGAAGAGGAAGAGATGAAGAGGAGGAGGAGGAGGAGGAGGAGATGAAGAGGAAAAGGAAGAGGAGGAGACAAAGACGAAGAGGAAGAGGAGGAGGGGGGAGGAGGAGGAGACGAAGAGGAAGAGGAGGAGGAGGAAGAGAAGGAGGAGAAGAAGAAGGCAATGGTGGCACTGTTATTTTGGCAATACTGATACATATATATATATTACACGGGAAAAGACCCGAATACAACAAAACCAGCATATATATATATGTATGTATGTATGTATGTATGTATGTATGTATGTATGTATGTATGTATATATATATATATATATATATATATATATATATATATATATATATATACACACACACACACACACACACATACATACACACACACACACACACACACACACAAACAGATAGAAAGAAAGAAACACAAGGAAGGAAGGAAGAAGTCACTCCATCTTGTTTTGGGTCTCTTTTGTGGACGTGTTTTAACAAGTGGGATCCATTCTAGGTCTGCCTTGGTCCCCCTGCCATATATAAATTCTCTCTGTTTGAGATACAATATATTTATTTATTTATTTATACTTCAAAACCTGGACTAAATCAACTCGATTTAAATGCTTTGATAGCAGCTAATTTAAAAATAATTAAGTTGTTCATTTTCTTGAATGGAAAGCTGCTATTATTATTATTATTATTATCATCATCATCATCATCATCATCATCATCATCATCACCACCACCACCACCACCACCACCACCATTAAAAAACCAAAAACTGTGCTTGGGTAAGAGCTTATATTGGATTGTCCATCGCAGTGTTGAAAGACAGCAAAATGTCTCTGCAAAGTGTTGGGGTTTTTTTTGCGCCACAAATTCTTATTTCTCATGTGCCCGGGTTCGTTCTCAGGAAATTAATTTGATGGACTAAAATTGCTCATCAACGTTAAAATGGAAAAAAAAAGGGGGGGGGACCTGTATTGTGTAGGAAGTTTGAAGATCTGAAGCAAAGGAAAAGAAAACATCTTCATGGAGAGCATGAGGCAGGCAGAAGAGTTATGCTAGATGACTCTGTGAGTGTCTGTCCATTTGTGGTTGTTTGTGTGTGGGTTTGTGAGAGAGAGGGAGAGAGAGAAAGAGAGAGAAGGAGGAGGAGGAGGAGGAAGAGGAGAAGAAGAAGGAGAAGGAGAGGAAAGAGAAAGAAAAAGACAAAATTAGAAAGAAAAAGAAAAAAGAGAGGAAAGGAGAGAAAGAAAAAGAGATAGAAAAAAGAAAGAGAGAGAAAAATGAGAAAGACAGATGAGAGAGAGAAAGAAAAAGAGAAAGGAAAGGGAAAGGAAAAAGAAAGAAAGAAAGAAAAAAGGCAGAGATAAAAAGAGAAAAATGAAAAGAAGGAGAGAAAGAAAGAAAGAAAGAAAGAAAGAAAGAAAGAAAGAAAGAAAGAAAGAAAGAAAGAAAGAAAGAAAGCGGCCATAATATTTGTTGAAAGTAGGAAAGTTAGGGACAGATTTAATATTCTCACAGAGGGAGGCTCAATTCTTTATCAGTGGTCCCAAACAACAGGACACAACTGGAAGAGAGAAAAGACGACAAATATTGCTCCCTCTTTCCAGTCGACCCTCTGCTCCACCTGCTTTCTTGGAAGCAAATCCCCTCCTCAAAAGTTTTTTTAAACGGCAGGCCACAAGCTGCAACCCTAAAGGCTCCGGCCTCCTATGGCTTGGGTGACCTGAAATCTGAACAGCCTCTTCCGAGACTGCCGAGGAAATCTCTTTCTCAGACTTAAAACAGTCAGAGGCATAAAACGAATAAATGATCGAATAAAATCTCCATCACAAACGAGAAGAAGGGCTCAAAACAAATCCCGCTTGCAAGGACGACAAACCCCACGTAGGCTGGACTTAAGTTTCCCTCGTTGTCCATCACCCTCCGGTCATCAACAGCTTTCCTCCCGTCAGTTAAGAGGGGAAAGAAAGAACAAAAAAAAAAAACCCGTTTCATGGGAGGGGAAAAAGAAAAGAGAAAGAAAGAAAGAAGAGAAGGAAAGAAGGAAGGAAGGAAGGAAGAAGGAGAAGGAAGGAAGGAAAAAAGGAAGATAGAAAGAAAGAAAGAGAAGGAAGGAAAGAAAGAAAGGAAGGAAAGAAAGAAGACAGAAAGAAAAAAAGAGAAGGAAGGAAGAAAAGGAAGAAAGGAAAGAAGATAGAAAGAAAAAGGAAAGAAAAAAGAAAGAAAGAGGAGGAAGGAAAGAAAGAAAGGAAGAAAGAGAAGGAAGGAAAGAAAGGAAGACAGAAAGAAAGAGAAGGAAGGAAAGAAAGAAGACAGAAAGAAAAAAGAGAAGGAAGGAAGGAAAGAAAGAAAGGAAAGAAGATAGAAAGAAAGAGGAAAGAAAAAAGAAAGAAAGAAAAGGAAGGAAGGAAAGAAAGAACGATCAGATAAGAGAGGCTGAAGAAAGCTGGGGCCTCATCTGTTTACAAGAGATTGAAAAGCACTTAAACGAGACGAGCTCCCCTCTGAATTAAAAGGTTTAGATCATTAGCTAGTTTTTCTCTGTGAAATAAGGGCTTTTCTCTCCAGGAGGAGGAAGAGGAGGAGGAGACTGGGGGGAGAAAAAAAGAAAGAGAGAAAGAAAAAGAAGAAAGAAAAAAGAGGAAATCATCAACTCAAAAGGGAGCCATCTTTGAATTGGGCCCTTAACAATGGCTCTTCCTGCTTTGTGGGGACATTACACAAATCCCGCAACTGAAGGGCCTCTTCTTGCAGGGCAATTGGCCTCTTTCCTCCGACCAAACACAACGAGGAGAAAGAAAAGCGGTTTTCCTCCTCGCCGAAAGGAAGCCGTCTGAAAAGTTATAATGGCCCTTCAAGAGGGGCTGAAGGCCGAAAAAGAAGAGCGGGGGAAGAGAAGAGGAGGAGGAGGAGGAAGAGGAGAGGTTTTAATGAAGTTTTCACCCTCCTAAAGGCACTCGAGAATTTCCTTTCCTTCCCCGCCTCTCTCATTTCAGCTCCTTCATTGAGCGCCCTCTAACCAGGGCTCGGCGAGCTTGTTGTTGCCCGTATTACGCTCCTTGGGCTCCCGTGTTTGTTTTCCTATCAAAACCCGAGGGTTCCTTGCAACGCATCCTCGTCCCGCCGCCAAGACATAAATGTTGTTTTGTCTCGCGGGGAAGGGTGCAAGGAAAAAACAAACAAAACCACAGGCCCAAATTGGTCCTTTGGAAGACGGTCTTCCTGTCTAAGCCCTCCACACCAAAAAAAATGGATGGAAGATGTTTAAAACCCAGAGGGAAAGAAAGGTGCATAATTTGAGGGAGGAGAGAAAGGATGAAAAAGTGGGGGGAGGAGATTTGTGAGTTTTAGAATCGGGCGAAGTCTTCGGGAAACCTCGAAAGGATAAAACAGATTTTGAATTCGCGTTTCCTGTATTGATTTGGGTTGGTTGGTTGGTTGGTTTTTTTAATGGTGGGTTTTTTGCATTTTTTTGTCTTTTTATAGCGGTTGCTATGACCTTTTTTTTTTTTTTTGCTGTTCCTTCATTTGGAACTAAGGATGTTTGCCTATTAGGGCTTGTGCTGGGGTATTAAACACGGTGGCTCAGTGGCTAAGACGCTGAGCTTCTCAATCAGAAGGTCGGCAGTTCAGCAGTTAGAATCCCTAGCGCCGCAGAACGGAGTGAGCTCCCGTTACTTGTCCCAGCTTCTACCATCCTAGCAGTTCGAAAGCACGTAAAAAATGCAAGTAGAAAAATAGGGACCACCTTTGGTGGGAAGGGAACAGCGCTCCGTGCGCCTTTGCTGTTTAGTCATGCCAGCTACATGACCACGGAGACGTCTTCAGACAGCAAAGTTCTGGAACGAACTTCCGGTTGGCCTGTTGGCTCCGGAGGCTTTCCTGGAAACGGCCCAATGGACAAACCGGAAGGCCAAAAATCAGCTGGCCAGCATGCGCACACGTGCCAGAACAAAGGGCTGCCATACCGGCAAATATGGCTCTGTGTGCCACCTGTGGCATGCGTGCCATAGGTTCGCCATCACAGGCCTAGAATCATTACATTCTCATAAACGGTCTGAATCCAACCCCTCTTGAATTCAGTTGACTCTTATCTAGCCCCAATCTGACCATTAGTTGCCTAGATTCTTGGTTTATTGCAGAGCAATAAATCATCTTCACTGGAACTTTTAAGACGTGGTCCTGATTCTTTGGGCCAGAAATTTCCTGACGGTTAGAACAATTAATCAGTGGAACAACTTGCCTCCAGAAGTTGTAAATGCTCCAAAACTGGAAGTTTTTAAGAAGAGGCTGGATAACTGTTTGTCTGAAGTGGCGCAGGGTTTCCTGCCTAAGCAGGGGGTTGGACTAGAGGACCTCTAAGGTCCCTTCCAACTCTTGTTATTCTATTCTATTTCATGAGCTAGTTAAACGGGGCAGAAGTATAGGATCTCCCATGAATCCCTCATCCTAGAATTGGACCAGAAATATGAAATGGACCTGAGGACATGGCGTATTTTCAAATGTATAACTGACTCCATGCACCAAGAGGTTAGGCCACCCATGGGAAGGCGCCTCTTGATTAACCTAAATAATTGTTAGCAGGCTAGGACAAATAAACCTGAGATAATTTTGGCTTACAGTGGCAACATTTCCTATCCCTCTTCTTTAACCTCTTCCAATGGATTTCGAGTTCACAGACATCTCCACGTGATTATGAGCACACATGAAAATAACTTCTTTTGAAGTCCTCGTTTTATTGACTACAAAAACCTCCCTCCCACTGCCCGTGTCATTTCATTTTCACTCTGAAAAATCTGATCTTATCTACCGAATTGGAACCGTTTTTTAACAGATAGGATTGTCGGGCTTTTAAAAAAAGAGTTTTTCCCCAGATGGCATTCCATTACTTTGCAATTCACCTTGTTTTGGGGAAGTTTGAGCCACCGAGTCGCGAAGAGGGATACAGAACTAAGCGGTTAATTATTAACTTATTCCTTAACGTGAGTTTGGTGTTTTTTTTCTTCTTTAAAAAAAAACAAAAACAAAACCCTTAAAGGGCTTCTAAAAATTCAGAGATCGCCCGTAGGAAAGCAAATCAGCAATACTGTGTAGGCGATCATAAAATATTTAGGGACGATAAAAGTACGGCAATACAATAAATCTTAACCCCTTGAAAATGTCGGGGGGAGAGAGAGAGGGGGTCAGGATGGCATGGAAGAGTTCCTAGATCAGGAAAAAGAAGGTCCATTAGGATGAGAGTAAGAGGTTGGGAGACACCAGTCTGCAGCCAGGACAGATAAATATTCCTCCTTGTTTTCAATGCAAGGAAATGAGAATATGGGGGGTGAGATAGGTTTCATCTAACAAAGGACTTTAAAAACTAAGGCAAGGGCAAAAAACAAAAAAAAGAACTGTTTTTCCTCATCTGATACAACTTCAGAATCAGAATAGAGCTTGGAGGTCATCTAGTCCAGTGATGGCGAACCTTTTTGCGTGCTGAAAACATGCGAGCGCGTGCAACAGCGCGTCTGGGTGCCAGCACCCATAATGCAATGTGGGTGCCCCCCCACTGCGCATGCGCGAATACTCCCCCTCGCCCATTTTTTGCTTTGAGGTTGGTGCAGGAGGCTTTCCAGGCGCAAAAGGGGGCGGTGCGCCCTCCCCCCGTGCATGTGCCCCATCTCCCTGTGCATGCACGCATGCATCCCCTGCATGTACCTCACCCCCCCTGCGCATGCACGGCAGAGGCCCAAAGACCAGCGGGGAAGCGTGCGCACATGCACGGTTAAGCTGGCTTGGGGCGATGGCAGGTGGCAGTCCAATCTCTTCTTAAAAGCCTCCAGTGATGGAGCACCCTTAACTTCTGAAGGCAAGCTAATCGAAGGCACAGGGAATCCTCGACTTATGACCGCAATTGAGCCTTGTTGCTAAGCAAGGCAGTTTGTGAAGTGAGTTTTGCCCTCGTGTTATGACCTTTCTGCCACAGTTGTTAAGTGAATCATGCAGTCCTTAAGCGAACCTGGCTTCCCACATTGGCTTTGCCAGCTGGGACAGTGCGACCCTCATAAATACGGTACATGCCGGGCACCCAAATTGAGATCACATGACCATGGGGCTGCTTCAACGGTCGTTAAGTATGAAAAAGGGTCTAGTAAGCTGCTTTTTTCAGGGCCGCTGAAACTTCATTAAATGGCTGTAAAATGAGGACTAAAAAAGTAAAGTTTCCCCTGTCCAGTCCTGTCCAATTCTAAGGCAGGGTGCTCCTCTCCGTTTCTTGGCCGAGGGCACCAGCCTTGTCCAAAGACAATTTTCATGGTCACGCAGACACCATAGCTGTATACCAAAGGCCAAAAAAACGCTACCTTCCCACAGAAGTGGTACCTATTAATCTACTCGCATTCGCATGCTTTCGAATTGCTAGATGGGCGGGAGCTGGCCCAAGGAACAGGAGCTCACCCCCTTGTGAGGAGCTCAAGTCTCAAACCCGGGCTATCAGTTCTCCAAGCTCAACGACATTAACTGCTGAGCTATCACGACCCCCAATCATTGAGTAAATTGAGGACTACCTGTGGCTAATTTTCTACCGTAACAGCTTTGCTTTTTAATCTGGGTTTCCCGATTGGAAAAGTCCCAAAACTCCTGATCAAACCAAGATTTCTATTCTTACACAATTGTTATAAGAAGTAATATAAAAATATATACAGTAAGGAGTATGTATAAATGAGAGCAATTAATCAGGAGAAACAGCTTGCCTCCCGGAGCTGTGGGTGCTCCGTCACTGGAGGTTTCCAAAAATGGACTGGACAACAGTTTGACCCAATTGGTAAAAGGTCTTCTGTCTTGGACAGGAGGTTGGACCGGAAGACCTCCGAGGTCCCTTTCAGTCCTATGATTCTTAACCATATATACAGGGATAAGATTTAGCTGGTTCGCACCAGTTTGGGCGAACCACTTGCTAATTTGCATCTGGTTTGCTGAACCGGTTGTTGCAAGGACTGGCTGGCCCCGCCCACCCCTCCCCTCCCGGAAGTCTCCATGCAGCCCATTTCGTCATGCCAGGTAAGTACAGGGCTGGCACGAATGCTCTGGGAGGGCAAAAAATGAGCCTACTGGAAGCTCCAGAAATGGGCCCATTTCCAGTTTCCACAGGGCCTTCAGAGCTGAGGGGACGCTGTTTTCGCCCTCCCAGAGCCTCAAGGAAAGCCTCTGGAGCCTGGGGAGGGCAAAAATCCCCCCCCCCATCACGAGGAGGGCAAGTAAACCATGCCCCCCATGGCCACGCCCACACAGGAACTGGGCGGCGAACCAGTTGCTAAATTTTTTCAATCCCACTCCTCCATATGTAGATAGATGATAGATAGATAGATAGATAGATAGATAGATAGATAGATAGATAGATGATAGATAGATAGATAGATAGATGGATACAGAGAGATACAGATAGATAGATGATATAGATAGATAGGTAGATAGATAGAGAGAAAGAGAGAGAGATACAGATGGATAGATAGATAATACAGATAGATATAGTTAGATATAGATAGATAGATAGATAGATAGATAGATAGATAGATAGATAGATAGATACTGTAGATGATAGATAGATAGATAGATAGATAGATAGATAGATAGATAGATAGATACTGTAGATAGATAGATAGATAGATATAGATAGATAGATAGATAGATAGATAGATAGATAATACAGATAGATAGATAGATAGATAGATAGATGATAGATAGATAGATGATAGATAGATAGATAGATAGATAGATAGATAGATAGATAGATAGATAATACAGATAGATAGATAGATAGATGATAGATAGATAGATAGATAGATAGATAGATAGATAGATAGATAGATAGATAGATAGATAGATAGATAGATAGATAGATATAGGGGGTCCAAAGCCCCTTTCCAGTCCTATGATTCTTAACCGTATATAAATATATGCACAACTCTCAAATGGTTGGTTTGATTGTTGTCACTGGAGGGTTGACAGTTTATTGGTTTCTGTATTGAGCTTTTATTTCTGTCAGGTGCCCGGAGTCGCCATGAGTGACTTAGACGGCGGCCGTATAAATGTTCTTAATAAGCTAAACTGTAAAATGAACTTCTTAAAGATTTATAGATCCCTTTCTCCTACCTTCCAAGTTTGCAGACACTTGACTTTGGCCTCGGGCGCTTGCAAACTGTTTGCAAAACAGACCGTCCTCCCTGGCATGGAAACTGCGAGTTCCTGCCCTGCCAGTCTCAGCCCCCCCCCTCGCCCCCCCTTCCCTTGGTAGGAAAAATAATAGAATTGACAATATGCCGGAAATATCCAAAATGATTGATGTTTGCTGGGGGGGGGGAGGTTTGCTCACTTTCTAGAAGTTTTTTTTTTTAAAGAGGGAACTCTTTTGCAAAATGTGGGGTTCGCCCCAATCCTCAAACTGTTCCCTCTTCTCTGAGATTATTTTTGTTAATAAAGATTCTGAATGGCTGAAGTGGAATTATTTAAAAAAACACAATAGGAAATAAAATAGAGTTGGAAGGGGCCTTGGAGGTCTTCTAGTCCACCCCCCCTTTTCAAGCAGGAGAGCCCATACAAATAAAATATTCAATCGTAAATAGCAATTCAACTAAACAGTAAGTCAGCGTTTCTCAACTTGGACCAAGTTTCTGAGGTGTGGACTTCAGAGAGAGAGAGAGAGAGAGAGAGAGAGAGAGGGAGGGAGGGAGGGAGGGAGGGAGGGAGGGAGGGGGAGGGAGGGAGAGAGAGGGAGAGAGAGAGAGAGGGAGAGAGAGAGGGAGAGGGAGGGAGGGAGAGAGATTATTTATAATGCTTGCTATGCCCTTTTCCCCTGAAAATAAGACCTCCTGGATAATAAGCCCAATCGGGCTTTTGAGCGCATGCACTAAAATAAGCCCTCCCCTGAAAATAAGCCCTCCCCGAAAATATTGCAACCCAGCAGCAGCCATGAGGTAGACCAGGCTCGCCTCCTCCTGCACCTCAAAAATAATAAAACCTCCCTGAAAACAAGGCCAAGTGCTTATTTCAGGTGTCAAAAGAAAATAAGACCACGTTTCGGGGAAACATGGTAGCTGAAATTCTCTGGGTAGACTGCTCTTACCAGTAAAACATAAACAAAAATGCAAAGAATAAAATGCAATTAATAAACGGCATGAAATAAATACACACATGCACGCACGCACGCACGCAACCACAGACCTGGCAAAATAAAATATCTCTCTGACATATTTCTTACTGAATGCCAAAATGTGTCCTGTCTCCCCCCCCCTCCCCTCTTTTCTCCACCGATTCGGACTACAAAATATTGCGGGATAAACGGATTTGCTCAGATTTGCTCTGACTTTTATTCTCCCCCCCCCCCCCCCAGGATTTCTTTTCCAAATGGAAACTTGTGATGTTTACAACTTTCAGGGAAGGAGCCGGGGGTTCTAGCTCCTTCAAGACAAACAAGGTTATTACGGCCGAGGCTTTTGAGGACGAGAAAACCACTTCCATCAAATTACAAAATTACAACTAATGATCAAATTGGATTAGGCTGCTTCCCTGGGCCTGAATCTTGATTCCAATCGTACCGCAGCTATTTATTTGCTCAGATGGTCTCGGAGTGCCTTATTGCTAATTAGGGCTATTTCGAATTACTCCCGTGCTGCTCCTGGGTGTATTTAAGCTTCCTTGGAATCATCGCAAGCTAAACCTCTTGCCCAGGGATGACCCACTGCTGTGTACATCCCCCCCCCCATAATCGCTTTTAGGGGAAATGGCAGACAGAGATAGATAGAAAGATAGATAGGCAGGTATCTGCATTCCCCCTCCATATCTACATTTAATAGATAACTAATCTATTACACAGATACACACAGACACACACATATAAAATTTTGCCTGTAAAATTCTTCCTTTGGGAGAAGGGCGGCATATAAATCCAATAAACAAACAAACAAAATTCACTCTCCATCTACTTTTAATTTCTCTGTGATAGGTCTACTCCAGAAATAAATAAACAGCATATCAAATAATAAAGAAACACCATATCAAATGTCTGTGTGTAGCTAGGTACGTATGTATAAGTGTAGTAAATGTTTGCCTATAAATTTACCGTCCATCTATTTTTAATTTATTTGGGATCAGTCTATTCCAGAAATATATATAGAAACAGCATATAAAATAAAGAAATAAAGAAGCAACATATAAAATGTGTGTGTGTGTGTGTGTGTGTGTGTGTGTGTGTGTGTGTGTGTGTATGTGCAGTAAAAATTTTCCTATAAATTCACTGTCCGTCTATTTTTACCTATTTTGGGATAGGTATACTCCAGAAATAAATAAAGAAATAACACATAAAAGAAGGAAGGAAGGAAGGAAGGAAGGAAGGAAGGAAGGAAGGAAGGAAGGAAGGAAGGAAGGAAGGAAGGAAGGAAGGAAGGAAACATATAAAGTGTGTGTGTGGTAAACTTTTGCCTATAAATTCACTATCCATCTAACTCTTAATTTGTCTGAGATAAGCTATTCCAGAAATGAATAAAAAAAAGAAACAGCATATAAAATCAATAAATCAATACAGCAGCATATAAAATGTGTGCATGTATGCATGTATGCATGTATGTATATTATTTTGTATGACATAACCAAATGCAGCATTAGTGCATAAAAATTCACAAAAACAGCATATTAAATGGGTATCAAAATATAAAAGCACCGGAGCAGTGGATTTATTTTAAAAACACTGAGTACGACTGGTAAATAAAATTATGAATAGGATTACATTGCGTATGAACGGTTACTGGAGTGACTAATCCAGATTGTTTAGCCATTGGGAAGCATTGCCCTCAAGATAATTTATTCCATGCACGGATGCTGGGAACCTTCTGAGGGGGAATTGTGTCCCAATACGATATAAAGTTTGTGGGACGTTTTGCCATTGTCAGAGTTAGCATAATTTAATTTATCTGGGATAGATCTATTCCAGAAAATAAATTAATATATGTTTCTGGAGTAGATCTATCCCAGATAAATTAAAGAGTAGATGGAGAGTGAATTTTACAGGCAAACTTTTACAGCTGCTGGAATGCGTATCCAGAAGAAGCTGCCATCCCTTGGATGATTCCGACATCACACAAGCGAGATTTTGTGTCTATTGCTTCGATTCGTGCAAACTGCACAATTTGCAGTGTGTAGCAACAGTGTGATGATGTGTGCGTCAACGGCCTCTCCATCCTGCCTCCCCATCACTTACACACACCAGAGGTGTTATTAAAATACAGGTGTATATTCATTACATTATAGGGGAGATAGGTGCATACAAATTTAATCAATCAATCAATCAATCACTATTGCGACAATTGGAGGGAGGATACAAACAGACAAAGGGGAAATCAGATGTAGCTTGATACTACCGTTATAGTTATTTAGCAGTTATTCCTGCTGCATTACATAAATCTAAATTTTAAATTTCCTTTATCCCCCTCCCTAATTTCATTTTTTTTAAAAAAATTTGGGGGGAGTGGAGGGTTGTTTTTCTCATTTTAAAAGAGAAGACATCGTCTCACAAACTACATAACCATTTTTTTTAGCAGCCTGTTATATTTTTACAGAATTTTCAACAGAGTATATACGTGCTAGAGAAATACTAAGACACATTACAAAATTCTGAATCAACCCTCATAAAGTCATTTTTTCCCCCTACGGCTTTTTATTGCTACCCTGCTTTATTATCAAGGATAAAAATGACAATGGTTTATTAAAGAGGGATGATTTTCTGGGTGCACATTTACAAAATATGTAAGGGGATGGCTGCAGCACTAAAATTGCTTTGCTCTCAAACTAAAATCCAAAATGATCTGCATTACGTGTGCTTTTTTTTAAAAAAAATAAACAAATAAACAGCTATTTCCTCCTCTAAAATGTATAAGCAACGTCTGCTGAAATCTCAAAATTTGTGTAAACTTTCATGTAAAACCCATTTCGATGGTTACATCAGATTCATTTAATTAGCAGAAAAGCAAAAACCAGAATGAATTATATTAAGTAAAAGAAAGTCTCTCTTTTTTAAAAAAGTAAATAAATCACATGTTGCAGAATTATTTCTTCCCGATACCACTTATCTTAAAAATAAATATTTAAAATACAGTCTGCTGGCCTAAAACTTTAGGTAAAATTATTTTTGTCCCTGTAAAAGTTGGGCCTTAATACAGAAATAAGATTTGGGGCGTTTTAATGCAAAACTAAAAATGCAGCAACTTGTATAACTATTTAATTGTCTGAAACTGAATCCTTATCTTCATACACCTGTAGACACTATAACAATCACACAGCCGCTTGCTTTTAACTCCCTGAAATGTACACAAATGTGAACGGGGACAGAATCGCACAAGTTAGAAACAGTGAATCATACCTAGGGAGCATTAATATCCAGATAAAATCCACATTCCTGGGCTTAGCTGGAGAGAAAACTTTGGTGTAACCCAACTACGCTGTAAGATTTTGCTTGTTATTTATAGATTTGTAGAGTAGCACGCAGAAAAACAATTAAATCCTCTAATATAATATCTCTGAAATCTAAGTAACAAAACGAAAAGGGCAACATAGATGTAGAGAGTATCACTGATTTACTTATTTGGAAGATTTGCTATAAAGAGAGAGAGAGAAAAATAAACACAAATTGAAAAGAATTTAACAATTATACTATTTGATCACTACCTTCAGAGGCTTACGGGCAGAGGAAATTGGAAATACATCGGTTTTTTATTTATGTGCTTTCTGAATATTCCTAGTTTTGGATGGAAAAAAAACTCTTTAAATAAGCATTGTTAAATACAACCGTATTAAAATATATTAAAATATGTCTATTATATGTCCACATTTCTGCTCCAACTTTTAGATTGTACAAATGTATTTTCTGTTCTTAATTATCATCATCGTAATTACAGAAAGAATAGAGAGAAAATATAATCTAAAAGAAAATTGCTGATAAATACATATTTGGGGGGAATATATCTAGAAATAAATGCCTAATTTCTGTAGGTTTTTTTTTTTAATGAAGCATTAGGAATTGGAACAAAAATATTTACAAATATGATCATTTTAAAAAAACACCAAAAAGGAGAACAGAAGGATATATTTGTGCCTTGTTTTAGAATGACTGGATGCAAAATTAATTTGTACAGTGACAAAAAGATCTGTTTTTGTTCACAGGATAGAAATAGAGGGATCCCTTATTTTCCAACTCAAAATATCTACCTTGTCCTACGAATTCCAAACACCTTCTTTAAAAAAAATACATTAAAATATATGCTATGAGATAGCATGTTTTTAAAAAAAATATTATTGTTATTGTGACTATACTGGCTAATAAGCGAGAAACATAGGAAGCGACCTGTTATAGAATCATTTATGTAGGAACATAAAAAAATAAAATAAAAATAAAACAAGCTATATTGTAATTAGGTTATATTTATTTAGGTTAACCCATGGCTGTAACATTTGCAGCTTTTATGGCTGAGTTCTGGAGAAATTAAACTGTCTCGTAGTAAGAAGATAGAAAAATGATACCCAAATGAAACCAGGGAGAAGGTATACTAATTATTTATTTTAGTTTATTGCCATTACACAGGACAAATTTTGAGCACCAGCTTCTGAACTTTTGGCAGAGAATTATCACTAGGAAAGAGAATTCTGAAATAAAGAGAGGATGCTATTATTGTTGCTGTGATTATTATTATTATCTCTTTTATTCATTAAACATGAAACTCAAGTCAACTAAAAATGTAAACATTTAACTAAACATTATTATTATTACTACTACCGTGTTTCCCCGAAAATAAAACAGGGTCTTATTTTCTTTTGACCCCTGAAATAAGCGCTTGGCCTTATTTTGGGGGAGGTCTTATTATTTTTGAGGCGCAGGAGGAGGCGAGCGTGGTCACCTCAGGGCTGCTGCTGTGTGGCAATATTTTCGGGGAGGGCTTATTTTAGCACATGCGTGTGCTCAAAAGCCCAATTGGGCTTATTATCCATGGAGGATTTATTTTGGGGGAAACAGGGTAACTAATTATTATTATTATTGTTATTATATCTTGTATTCATTAAACATGAAACTCAGTCGACTGAACTTTTAAAAATGTGTCACCATTATCACCGACTGATGCCAATGGTTGACACGGGTTGCTGCCAGCATCCTAGGTATTGTTATTATGTATGTATAATCTTTATTGTCATTGGACTTAAATACAACGAAATTGGTTTCTGTTGTTGTTGTTGTTGTTGTTGTTTTGGCCTCTTTGCGATCCCTCAACTGCAAAAAAACCCCGACTGTGAGTCTTTTAAAGTCGGGTCTGCAAGAAAACAACTCAGCTTAGGGAGACCTCACAGTTCGACTCGCAGCTACAAATAGGTACTTTTGTTAAGACGGAGGGCATCAAATGTGTTTCCAGGCATGGAGGAGGAGTGGGGTGTTTTTTTTTGGCTGTTGGGGTTTTTCTTTCACATACGTTCTGCAAAGTAACCATCGAATAAGGTTAGGAGCAGAATAATGTTATTAGCTTTTTATTTCCAGCGTCTTACACTTAGGAAGCAAAGTGCGGGGAGGGGTGGGGGTGGGGGGAACAGATGCATTATGTAGCCGGGAGTGTGCAGAAAAACCCACATACGGAGAGACAGACGCACGCGCGCACATGGAAATGCTTTTGTTGTTGTTGTTGCTGTTGGCACCATCAATATTCAACCTTAACTTCTTAATTGAATGGCCGGGGGAGAGGGGGAACGAGCAATGTGTGCTCCGGCCACTCTTTTATATCGCGCATTCAGGAAGAGCACCATTGTGTACCCGTGACCGGGATGAAGTGATCGGGGGGGGGCTGGGGGGGGAGCGGGCAGACTATATTTAACAGGTCAATTTTTAAAAGGGGAGGAAAGAGAGGAGAGAAAAAATATAATAGCCACGGCACGCTATTGTATCTGGACCTGAGAAAACGCTCGAGAATAAAAGGAGGGGACCTATTACGCGCCCCGCTTCAGGGTCTATCGAGTCAAGCGACTCCCGCCTTCGCAACATCACTGGAAGGGGAAGACTTTCTCAAGTAGGGCCAAAGTCCAACAGGTCACATTCAAGTGTCAGGTTTTTTTCGGCCACTGGTTCTCCATCAAAGGCCAAGGAAAGTGAATGTCACAGCTAAGCCTAACTGAACGCCATGATGTCCGATACAGGAAACAAATCAATACAGAGGTTGTGGATGCCCCAACACTGGAAGTCTTTAAGAAGATGTTGGATAGCCATTTGTGTGGAATGGCATAGGGTTTCCTGCCTAGGCAGGGGGTTGGACTAGAAGACCTCTCAGGTCCCTTCCAACTCTGCTATCGTATGATCTTTGTACTTAAGTCAGAGGTCTCCAAACTTGGCAACTTTAAGTCTTGTGGACTTCGACTCCCAGAATTCTCCAGCCAGCTCTGCTGGGGGTTGAAGTCCACAAGTCTTAAAATTGCCAAGTGTGGATTTAAGTAAATGAAATATTCGAGATACTAGAAAGGGTGCAGCGAAGAGCCACAAAGATGATTAAGGGGCCGGAGGCTAAAACATACGAAGAATGATAGTTGCAGGAATTGGGCAGGTCTAGTGAGGGATCCTTGGTGCTCTCTCAGCTTGTTTTCTTGCAGACTTTTCATTGCCCAAAGTAGGTTATGGGGCTGATATGATAGCAATCCTCCAATAATTGAGGGGCTGCCCCAAAGAAGAGGGGGGTCAACCTATTCTCCAAAGCACCAGAAGGCAGAACAAGAAGCAATGGATGGAAACTAATCAAGGAGAGAAACAAGCTAGAACTAAGGAGAAATTTCCTGACAGTGAGAACAATTAATCAGTGGAACAACTTGCCTCCAGAAGCTGTGAATGCCCCAACACTGGAGGTTTTAAAGAAGAGACTGGACAACCATTAGTTTGAAATGGTATAGGATTTCCTCCAGAAGAATTACCAACTGAACAATCCAATGATCCACTCAACCACTGCGGCAAGAAAGGTCGTAAAATGGGGCAAAATACACTTAACAACTGTCTCGCTCAGCAACAGATAATTTGGGGGTCCACGCTGGTCATAAGTCGACGACTACCTGCATTTCCTACACGTTGAAGACAAGGAAGTTTTCAGATTATTATTTTCTCTGCTTCGCAGTTTAAACATCCGCAGGCTTCGACACACAGACACACACACACACACACAGAGCATAAATCACCGTCACAGTTAAGAGCCATCGGTAAAGTACACTTTGGCCTTGCACTCTGTTGTTGTTGTTTTTTTTGCTGACTTTTTAGTGGCGGTTTTGTTTTCAAAAGCAGCAGGGAGTGTTCGAGTTGGTTGGTTTGGGTAGGTTTTATTTTTTCCCCAAAACGGTCGTTTCTTATCGCTTTGAGCCATCGTGCTCAAACAGGCCGGGGTGTTGGGACGGCTGGTTTTTAAGTCTGTCTTACGAACAGATTCGTAGACGTGGTCTCAGCCTTCCATGCAAAAGAGCCGTTTTGGTGATGCGCAAAGGTTTGTAAAACCCCGTGCAAGCGATTGGCCTAGGATACACGGTGCGATTGTGCAAACGGAGAACACTCGTGCTTGTTAATAAATGACCTTCAAAGGTAAGTGGTCTCCGTCAAGCGTTGCCTGCCTAAAAGAAGCGAGCTGGAGGAGGAAGTGCTGCAGAATGGACGGAAGTCACAAGCCAAGGGAACACTTTTTACTCCATTGAGGGTCAGGATTGGTGGAGGAAGTCCAAAGGGAGATTGGTGGACTTCAACTCCCAGAGTTCAAGACAGTTCTAGGCTGCATAAACAAGAGGGATAAAATCAAGTTCACGTGAAGGGTTAATACCACTTTACAAGGCCTTGGTAAGGCCACACTTGGAATACTGCATTTAGTTTTGGTCACCACGATGTGGAAAAGATGCAGAGACTCTAGAAAGAGTGCAGAGAAGAGCAACCAAGAGGATGCGGGGACTGGAGGCTAAAACATATGAAGAACGGTTGCAGGAACTGGGTATTAGTCATCCAGAAAGATTATCTGTTGCTGCACCTCTCTTAGCCATTCTAAAAAGATTGGACATGGCCGATCTCTTCCTTCCGTCTCCCGTCTTTCTTATCCAGGAGAAGAGAGAGACAAGCATTCCATTGTTGTTGTTGCAGTTAGTTGCAAAGTCGTCTCCAACCCATTGCGACCCCATGGACCACGTTCCTCCAGGCCTTCCTGTCCTCCACCATCCTCTGGAGTCCATTGAAGCTCACGCCGACTTCTTCGGTGACTCCATCCAGCCACCTCAATCTCTGTTGTCCCCTTCTTCTTCTTTTACCCTCCATCATTCCCAGCATGAGGCTCTTCTCCAGGGAGTCCTTCCTTCTCAGCATTCCATAGAGATGCATTTTCTGACTTTGGTGTCAGAGTTCAATCAACTTTCAAGCAAATCGGAGAAGGAGTGTTCTCCTTGGTTAACCATTTGTCCGACTCCCCCACAATGCCACTGAAGGTTACAGCTTTGCTTTTGATGAGGTTAATGCAGGGCAGGCCAAGGTCCCGGGACGGTTTGGCTAACTGTACCTCTGGACCTTTTCACGGGCTGGTACACAGGTAGTCCTTGATTTACAATGGCTGTGGGTGCTCCATCACCAGAGGCTTTCAAGAAGAGATCGGACAACCGTTGGTCCGGAATGATACGGGTAGTTTTCAACTTACAGCAGTTTCTTTAGTGACCATTCAAAGTTACAACAACACTGAAAAAAGGGACCAACGACAGTTACAATGCCAATCTCTTCTTAAACACCTCCAGCGATGGAGCAACCACAGGTTCTGGGGCAGTGGTGGGTTGCAGGCGGTACGCCCCAGTACGGGCATAACGGAGCCTGCCTGGAGTACCGAGTACCGTTCCGGTATGGTGCTCCGGAGGGCCCACCCACCCGAGCTCCTTACCTGTCCTTTAAAGCCTTTGGTGCATCCACGCATGCGCATGGCACGTGCAACACCTGCGCTCCGCTCCGCTGAGCAGCTGAAGTGTCGCAGAGGCTTGCGGAAGCGTCACTGGCAGCTATAACCCATGTGCGCGCACGCTGCGGGCATCCATGTGGGCAACGCCGGGCCCATTCCAACCATATCGGTTGGAATGGGATCCAGAACCCACCACTCTTCTGGGGGCAAGTGAGAAGCAGGCTGTAGTATAGTTGTGGGTGGAAAGCCACTGGTGGGGCTGAACTGCCTCTCCATTCAGACGCCTGGCAACTGGCATGTACTTATGACGGTTGCAGGGTCCAGGGGTCCCTTTTGCAACCTTAACAACCGTCTAACTCAGTGGTTCTCAAACCGTGGGTCGAACGACCCTTTCACAGGGATCGCCTAAGCCCATCAGAAAACAAATATTTTCGAAAAAATGCAGAAAACATAAAATAATCTTACGGTTGGGGGTCACAACATGAGGAACTGTATTAAAGGGTCGCGGCATTAGGAAGGTTGAGATCCACTGGCTAACTAACTTAACAATGGCAGTGCTTCACTTAACAGCTGAGGAAGAAAGGCCGTAAAATGGGCCCAAAACTCGCTCAACAACTGACTTGCTCAGCAACAGTGGTCCTAAGTGAAGGATTTCCTGCAGATCCAAAGAGAAAATGAATTCATCTCTGGCTCTGCCTGAGCGAATAACAATGGCTTTTCAAAACATATTCAAAGGATAACATGCATTTGTTGGCAACTATAAAACCTTTCGCCAGTTTACAACCAAACATAGAAAGACGTGGTGGCTCAAGTGGCTAAGTCGCTGAGCTTGTCAATCAGAAAGGTCGGCAGTTCTCTGGTTCGACTCCCGAGCGCGGCGTAACAGAGTGAGCTCCCGTGACTTGCCCCAGCTTCTGCCAACCTAGCAGGTCGAAAGCACGTAGAAAAATGCAAGTAGAAAAATAGGAACCACCTTTGGTGGGAAGGTAACAGCGCTCCGTGCGCCTTCGGCGTTGAGTCATGCTGGCCACATGACCACGGAGGCGTCTTCGGACAGCGCTGGCTCTTCAGCTTAGAAACGGAGATGAGCACCGCCCCCTAGAGTCGGGAACAACTGGCACATATGTGTGAGGGGAACCTTTACCTTTACTTTATAAAAAGACAAGTCCGTTGGGTTCTTGATATTTTGTGTACTTAGCTTTTTAGAAAGCGGCAGAGAATGTGAATTTAAATCACCGTATCGTCCATGCAACATTCTCCCTTCCTTATTTTTCCAGATATTTTTCTGCCTCGAACGCACATCGGAAAAATGAATTAAGTTGAGGATTAAAAGGCACGGAGGAGGGAAAAGTCAACAATTGCCTTTGCGGCTTGCACAGGGAATAGCTGTCCGTCATATTAACTTTGTGGATGAAATATTCCCCAGTTAGTCATCACTTAAATGTTCGTTTCCACCCAGGACTTCCCCCCACCTCTTTTTTTTTCTTTCTTGTTCAACAGCCGAGGGAGGGAGGGGGAAGGCGCCGGACAAAAGAAATCCCAGCAGACAAAGCAAAAACAAATTCAATGTGCCATTATAAAACACAGATGCTGTAAAGAAAATAAACTTTAGGAGATTTACGGGGTCCTGACAAAGGTGGGACTGCTTGTGCAAAAGCTATCAAGAGCTACTGGTCGGTAATGCCATTTGCAAGGAATTCATCCGTTGTGTTTTATCTTCCCTGCCCTCAACCCCAAAGCTTTTTCCGGCTGGGAAATTCAGGTGGCGGCTATTCTCAATCCCCAAATGCAGACATTTCAAAGGAGTCAACGACATTCAGGTGTGCATCGAAAGCAGCTAGTTGTGTAGAAAAGGATAGGATAGGGTAGGGTAGGGTAGAGTAGAAAAGAATAGAATAACAAAATTGGAAGGGACCTTGGAGGTCTTCTAGTCCAAGCCCCTGCCTAGGCAGGAAACTCTACACCACTTCAGACAAATGGCTATCCAAACTCTTCTTAAAGACTTCCAGTGTTGGGGCATTCACAACTTCTGGAGGCAACTTCTGTTCCACTGATTAATTGTTCTAACTGTCAGGAAGTTTCTCCTCAGTTCTAAGTTGCTTCTCTCCTTGGTTAGTTTCCACCCATTGCTTCTTGTTCTACCCTCAGGTGCCTTGGAGAATAGTTTGACTCCCTCTTCTTTGTGGCAACCCCTGAGATATTGGGAGACTGCTATCCTGTCTCCCCTAGTCCTTCTTTCTCTTAAGCTAAACATACCCAGTTCCTGCAACCGTTCTTCATATGTTTTAGACTCCAGTCCCCTAATCCTCTTTCTTGCTCTTCTCTGCACTCTTTCCAGAGTCTCCACATCTTTTCTACATCGTGGTGACCAAAACTGAATGCCATATTCCAAGTGTGGCCTTACCAAGGTCTTATAAAGTGGCATTAACACTTCACATGATCTTGATTCTATCCCTCTGTTGATGCAGCCTAGGACTGTGTTGGCTTTTGTCTCTTCATTTGGATACTTGGCAACTGGTTCATCCTTATGACTGTTACAGCATCCCATGTGATCTCCCTTTGCATCCTTCTGTTAAGCAAAGTAAATGGGGAAGCCAGATTCACTTAACGTTATCAACTGCAGCGATTTGCTTCCCCACTGTGGGAGGAAAGGTGGCAAAATGGGGCAAAACTCACTTAACGAAGGTCTCACAACCACAGAAATGTTGCGCTCCGTTGTGGTCTTAAGGAGATGTTTTATGACTTTTCTTGCCAACGTGGTAAATTTCTGCAGTGGTTACCGCATTTTTCGGAGTATAAAACACACCTTCCCCCCTCCCTCTAAAAGAGCATGGAAATGTTGGTGCATTTTATACACCACGGATGGAATGCAGCCATTTTTGGCCTCCCGAAGCCCCGCCTCCGCATCCCATTTTTGCAAAAAATGGACAAAAAACGGGTCATTTTTCACAAAAATTGAGGTGTTTTTCCCTTCCTCCAGTCCCCCAAAACTACTCTGCAAGCTTCAGCAGGGCTGGGGGGAAGGGAAAAATGCCATTTTTGTGAAAAATGGGCAAAAAACAGGCCATTTATATCAAAAAATTGAGGTGTTATCCCTTCCTCCAGCCCCAAGAAGCATTCTGCAGGCTTCAGCAGGGCTGGGGGAAGGAAAAACACACCTCCATTTTTGCAAAAAATGACTCCAAAACTGGGGGGAAGCCTGCAGAGTGCTCTGGGGGGGCCAGGGAGGACAAAAACTTTTCTTTCTTTCTTACCTCTTCAAAATCTTGGTGTGTCTTATACACCGGTGCGCCTTACGGTCCGAAAAATATGGTTAGTTAGTGATGCAGTTATTAAGTGGATCTGGCTTCCCCAGATTGATTTTGCTTGTCAGAAGACCACCAAAGGGCATCGCGTAATCCCCGGGGACACAGCGACCGTCATAAATAGGAGCCAGTCACCAAGTGTCTGAATCATGTGACGATAGGGAAAGATGCAATGGCCGTAAGTGTGAAAAACGGTCCTATGTCACTTTCTGTGGCAGTGTTGCAACTTTGAACGGTCGCTAAATGGACTGTTGCAAGTCGAGGACTACCTGTATTGAATTTTAGTCGACCGGGGTTCTTGTGGAGAGGTCAACCCTGAAGCTGGCCTGGTTGAAGCCATCTTGGAGCTTCAGTGCTGCCACACTAGAGCTGAGGGGTAGGGAGGGGAGATTAGAGATAGCTGGGGTTGTGTAGTCAAAGCAAAATACTTTCTCTTGGGAATCAAGGTCGTTCTCATACCTAGCCAGAGGAAGGAGGAGTGATGTCACCAGGCAACCAGACTGCACCTCCATGGGACTGATTGTTGCCAATATGGTATTTCGGGTAAAGTGATCCTTCGAGAAATGTACCTGCCTCGGAGTTTTGCTTGCTATGGGTGAATTACTTGGAACCCCGACAGTAGAGACTTGAGCAAGAAATCTTTGGAAATGCGACTTAATGTACGGGCCAGATCCTTTGCGCCTGAGCTGGTCTGACCATTGGAACAGGGAGCAGAACTACCTATTGCTTGCCCTGATCCTGAAGTTATGTCGATAGCCCATTCTCAGTCATCCAGGTCAGGGTTGTGACAAAAAGCACCTTTGAGTCTCTGTTGATGCAATCCGAAGCTGCCCTGGCAGTTTTGGCAGCTGCAACACACCTTGCTGGCTCACACTTCATTTGTGGTGTAACAGGACATCCAGATCCTTCTCGCAGGTACTCCTGCCTAAGCCAGGTCCTACCTCTCTTGTACCTGTGCATCTGGTTTTTCCTGCTTGAGCCTGACATTTTTATGATCAAATCTCTCTGGCTGTAAATTTTAGGTATTTTGATTTCATCTTCTCTTGAATTCTGGGTTGTTTGTTTTTTAAATTGGCAATTCCATTCACCTCGAGTTCTTTGAGTTTCTCAGCCACAGCATCTCATGAAGTGTTAGTTGTTGTTGTTGTTAGTTGAGAAGTCGTGTCTGACCCATCGCGACTCCATGGACAACGTTCCTCCAGGCCTTCCTGTCCTCTACCATCCTCTGGAGTCCATTTAAGCTCACGCCGACTACTTTGGTGACTCCATCCAGCCACCTCCTTCTCTGCCGTCCGCTTCTTCTTCTTTTGCCCTCCATCTTTCCCAGCATGAGGCTCTTCTCCAGGGAGTCCTTCCTTCTCATTAGGTGGCCAAAGTCTTTGAGTTTCCTCTTCAGGATCTGGCCCTCTAAAGAGCAGTCAGGGTGGATCTCCCCTAGGACTGACCGGTTGGATGGCCTTGCAGTCCAAGGGACTCAATGCAGGAGTCTTCTCCAGCACCAGAGTTCAAAGGCCTCAGATGTATAGTTGAGGATATAAGGCAGGAATTCATGAGAATCTTTTATTTGTGGGTTGTATTAATTATCCAAGTGAGTTCCGGTGATCTTTACAGTCCTCAGTAGACTCATTCATGGATCTGATTAACACTTTCTGTTTACCTTTTTACTCTGATTTTATACATATATTTAAAGAACTCTTAAATCGCTTTTGGTCAGGTCAATAACCACAATCTGAACACTGACTTGAATTACTGCATTTCAGGCAAATCTATATTTGCTCCATCTTTAGTAAGTTGGAGTCCAAGGGACACGCAGGTATTAGTACCGCTTTATAAAACCTTAGTAAGACCACACCTGATATACTGCAACCATTGTTGCTCACCATCCTACAAAAAAGATGTTGAGACTTTGGAAAAAAGTTCAGAGAAGAGTAAATGAGATGATCAAAGGTCTGGAGACTAAAATGAAGAATGGCTGCGGGATTTGGGTTTCGCTAGTTTAAAGAAAAGAAGAATTAGGTGTGACATGATAGTAGTATTCCAGTATTTGAGGGGCTGCCACAAAGAGAAAGGGGTGAACTTATCTTCCAAAGCACCTGAAGGCAGGACAAGAAGCAACGGATGGAAACTGATCAAGGAGAGAAGCAACCTGGAATTAAGGAGACACTTCCTAACAGTGAGGACAATTAACCAGTGGAACAGCTTGCCACCAGAAATGGTGAGTGCTCCATCAGTGGAGGTTTTTAAGAGGAGACTAGACAGCCACTAATCTGAAATGGTAAAGGATCTCCTGCTTGAGCAGGGGGTTGGACTAGAAGTCCTCCAAGGTCCTTTCCAGCTATATATATCTGGTGAGTAGGACCTTGTCGAAACATCGCCAAGATACTCTCAATCTTACACGGGAAAAGGTTTTCTTCAAAAATGGGAAGAGAAGGAAAGAGTAGAATTGGAGGCGATAATGTTTTTCCTCCAGAAGTGGTTTTTCCATCCCTACCCAGAGAGTGACACCCATTTTCAGTTGGTACAGGGGGGTGGGTGGGTTCTCTTACCCATAAATCTGTCTCTTTGTGCAGGCTTATATAAATAAATAAAAACGCCCTACAATCCATCCATCGCTGTCACTTAACTTGCATCAGCCTGGGCACCGAAAACCCATTTACTTAGCCTGGAAGAAGGGCAGCCTTGTCAAGTATCCTCCAAACCACAATCTTGGGTTCCAAGCTGTAAGTACTTAAATGGCGGGGGCTGCTGGCATGCCAACCCTTATATTATGGCGCAGCTACTGAGTAATGTCCCCTGTGAGGAGATGCCACACTGCTGGTCCATGAAGAACCTTCTGGACTGACTCCATTCAGCTTGGCCATTTGTTCCCCTTAGCCAGAAAATGGGACTTCCTGGTTTGGTTTCCTTTGAAATGTTGTTGGAAGAGCAACATACCGTATTTTTCGGAGTATAAGATGCACCTTTTTCCCTCAAAAAAAGAGGCTGAAAATCTGGGTGCGCCTTATACGCTGAATACAGCATTTTTGGCCTTCCAAAACCCTGCCCCCTTCACCAAAATAGCCATATATAGCCCCTAGGAAGCTTTTTTAGCCCTGGGAGACGGGGGGGGGGCAGAAACGAGGGGAAACGGCCCATTTTTTGCTCATTTTTGTCCCCCTCCACCTCCACGAGGAGCACTCTGCAAGCTCCCTAAAGGCTAATCATGCCTTTTTTGAGGAAAAAAACAGGCTGTTTTCGTTTTTGGGAGGTTTGCAGAGTGCAAAAACAACTTTGCTGCGTCTTACACTCCAGTGCGTCTTATACTCTGAAATATATGGTATATACAAAACTACCTGGTGATTGAAACACGTAAGGGAATATCACTCCCACCACCTCGAGTCCGGAAGCAGTTCCATAGGTGGAAAGCTCAGACATTTTGGTGAGATACCGACGTGTAGTAGTATAAGGAACCCCAGACCGCTCCTGAGTGAAGGAGTGGAGCGTCTGTCAGCTTGAACTGAAGTAACAGAATGTGAGGCAACTGGCAGTTGGAACAGAGTTCTTTTCAGGTGGGGAGGGGGAGTAGAACTCCTTAGCATCACAGCATGTTAATTAATGTATAAGAAATACTAATGATCTGATGGTCATTTTGAAAAACCCTTCCTTAGCGAGCACCTAGAAGCCAAGAGGAACATACGTGCCAAATTTCAAGTTTGTAGACTTTACAGTTCTGGAGATTTTGTGATGAGTGAGTGGTATTTGCCTTTTATATATTTAGAATACAGAATACAGGTAGCCCTCCGCTTTCGACCACAATGGAGCCCAACATTTCTGAGGTTAAGAGAGACAGCGGTGAAATGAGCTTTGCCCCATTTTCACGACCCTTCTGGCCACTGTTGTTAAGCGAATCACTGCAGTTGTTCAGTGAATCACACAGTTGTGAAGTGAATCCGGCTTCCCCATTGACTTTGCTTGTCCGACATGACCTTGGGTCACTGCAACCGTCATAAATATGAGTCATTTCCCAAGCATCATGTAACCCTTGGGATTGCTGCAACGGTCATAAGTGTGATAATAAGTCATTAATATAACTTCAGTCACTAAATAAACTGTTCTAAAGTTGAAGACTATCTAATAAGATTTGGAAAGGACCTTAGAGGTCCTCTAGTCCAACCCCCTGCTCAGGCAGGAAACCCTATACTAGCGATGGCAAACCTCTTTTGGCTCGCGTGCCATAAGTGGGGGGAGCGCAAGGGGGTCGTTTGCAGGCGTGCCGCACCCATAATGCAATGCGCGACCCCTCCAGTGCACATGCGTGCATTACAGGCGTGATCCCCCACCCATTTTTGCATGCTTTTTTCGCCCTCCCCAGGCTCCAGTAGCTTTATAGGAGCATGGGGAGGGCGAAAACAGTCTCCCCCTCCCCTCCCCCCCGGAAGCCTTCCGGAGGCTTCAGGGATCTTCAGGAGGCTTCCCTGAAGCCGCCGAAGCAGTCAAAACGACCCTCCGAGCAAACCGGAAGTCACTTCTGGTTTGCTCGGAGGGTTGTTTTAAGCGTTCCGAAGGCTTCAGGGACCTTCAGGAGGCTTCTCTGAAGTCTCAAGAGCAGTCAAAATGACCCTCCGAGCAAACAGGAAATCCGTTCCCGAACTTCCGGTTTGCCCATAGGGCCAGTTTTTTGCACTCCGGAGCCTTCAGGGAAGCTCATGAAGCCTCCGGAAGGCCTCCAGGGGGCCAGGGGAGGTTCTTTTCGCCCTCCCCAGGCTCTTATAAAGCCTCTGGAGCCTGCGGAGGGCGAAAAATGGTGTGCCATAGGTTCGCCATCACTGCCCTATACCATTTCAGACAAACACTTGTCCAATCTCTTCTTAAAAACCTCCAGTGATGGAGCATCCCACAACTTCTGGTGGCAAATCGTTCCACTAACGGTTAATTGTTCTCACTCTCAGGAAATTCCTCCTTAGTTCCAGGTTGCTTCTCTCCTTGATTAGTTTCCGCCCATTGTTTCTTCTCCTGCCATCAGGTGCTTTGGAAAATACGTTGACCGCCTCTTATTTGTGAGCAACCGGGCGACTGACCAGGCAGGTGTGGGAGAAGCCAACCAGGGGTGATTTTTACCGGTTTGGTGAACTGATTCAAATTGTCCCAACCAGTTCACCCAAGCCGGTACGATCCGGTCAAATTTCACCCCTGCTTTTAATGCCTTGGTTCCTTATTTAGTTTTTTCAGGCAAAAGCTGCCTCTTTGTTGCTCTTCTCTGCACTCTTTCTAGAGTCTCCGCATCTTTTCTACATCGTGGCTCCAGTGAGGAAGTAGTATGCTTCGGGTGGTTTTTTGTTTTGGGGTGTTTTTTTTGTTTTTTTTTTTGATTGTTTGAAAGAACATGCTGCTAAAATGTATGCATAAAGTCCATTTCCTTAATTGGTCATGGCACAAAGCAAAGGTGGAGAAAGCTGACTGGCTTGAAAAACTGCAGGGATGGTGGAAACAGCAACAAATGACGGAAATAATCCTTAATTTTTTTTTTTTTAAAAAAAGAGCAAGCAGTTTTGTTGCTTAACCACTACAAGGCGAAGAAAGTGCTGACGGTCCAGTGTTGTTGTTGTTGTTGCTTTTTGCTAGCAGAGAGGTGTCACTTGATGGCAAGAAGAGGAAAAGCCCTTGTGATACTCCAAAGGCTGTTAAAATGCTCATGAATGGGGCAAAGAGCCGTTTGGAACCTGATCAGAAGAGGAGTAGCCTGACAGATGAGACCACACACACACACACACCGTCTGCTTTGACCAGTGGTGAAACGTAATTTTTTTTTGCCACCGGTTCTCTGGGCGTGGCTTGGTGGGGGTGTCATGTGACTGGGCGGGCGTGCTCAACTGTTTTTTTTAATTTTTAAAGCTTTTTTACTACCTATTTGCCTGAACCTGTAATAAAAAATGCTTTAAGAAGTGAAGAAAAAAAAAGCTTCCAACGATCGCGCGGCTCATAGCCGAGTCGTGCGATCCTTGTAAGCTTTTTTTAACTACCGGTTCACAAAACCGATGACAATCATTCCTACCGGTTCATGGGAAGCGGTGCGAATTGGTAATATTTCACCCCTGCCTTTGACCTGCTGTTTGTAAATTAGGGTTAGGTTTAGGTTAGGTTTATTAAATTTATAGACCGCCCCCTCTCCCCGCAGGGACTCAGGCACGCCCGCCCAGTCACATGACACCCCCAACAACAACAAATTTGTTGTTGTTAGTTGCGAAGTCCTGTCAAAACCCATCGCAATCCTATGGACAATGTTCCTCCAGGCCTTCCTGTCTTCTACCATCCTTCTACCATGTTTGAAAATAGTATGTATTAAAACCCTCTTCCTGTAATGGATGCAAGTAGTCTTCGGCTTACAACAGGGGTGGGTTCCTGCCAGTTGTAACCTCTTCTATAGAAGAAGTTCCACAAATCTACAGTGCCATTTAGAACCGGTTCCAGCTCCCTCCCCTTGTCCATCCGCACATCATCAACATGAAGAGCGAGAGGAGGAATTCTGGGAGTTGAAGTCCACAATTCTTAAAGCTGTCAAGTTTGAACACCCCTGGGATTTTTTTTCCTAAAGGGTTAGGGGTGCAAGGGTCTTGTAACTTGACAACTTTAAGACTTGCGTGCTTCAAATGCCAGAGTTTCTGAGCCAACATTTTGGTTGCTAAGCAAGAGCGTTGTTAAGTGAGTTTCACCACGTTTTACAAGTTGGCCATGCCCACACAGTCACATGACTGCCAAGCCACTCCCACCCAGTCACATGGCCAGCAAGCCACTCCCATAAAGCAGGCCACACCTACAGAAGAGGTTCTAAAAAAATTTGAAACCCACCACTGGCTTACAACCATATGTTTAGCATCTGTTCAAACTGTACAACACTGAAAAAAGCGACTTATGATTGTTTTTCATACTTAGGACACAGTGGTGGGTTGCAATTACCTTCACTACCGGTTCGCTGGTCGTGCACACTTGAGTTCTGTGCGCCTGACTTGCGCTGTGTGCAGGTGCACAATCCACAGTTCCTGTGACAAGCAGTTGATTGTCACATGCTGTGCGCAATTTGCCTTTCCCCCCCAAAAAAGGTATGGAGCGCAGGTGGGCCAAAAGAGCCATCGAATGGGTTCGTTCTCAGCTGCTTCGGGCCATACCAGTTTGGCCGAACTGGGCCGAAGCGCCAGCAACCCACCTGTTATGACCGTTGCGGTCTCCCCATGGTCACATGATCAAAATTCAGAGGCATGGCAACTGGTATGTATTTATGACCGTTGCAGCGCCCCGGGGTCACTGACCCGCTTTTGCAACCTTCTCACAAGCTAAGTCAATGGGGAAGCTTAACAACCGTGCTACTAATTTAACAACTGTGGTGATTCTTCATGACTTGTGGACTTCAACTCCCAGAATTCATCAAAAGGCCATAATTCCCCACCCCTGCTTTAGAACGAAGATTCTCGATGGGGGAGGGGAGATATCCTGCTCCAGGGCCCACATAACATTTCTAGGGGACCATAGTGAGTTTCTGAGGGGAGCACCGAAACCTATGCTGCTGAATTTACTGGGGAGAAATGAAATAGAACAAGCATTGTTCACATGTTATTTTGCTTGGCAAGGGAGGGAGGGAAGAGGCAGGCAGGAAAAGAGGATGGAGGGAGAGAGGAAGGAAGGAAGGAAGGAAGGAAGGAAGGAAGGAAGGAAGGGAGGATGGAGGGAGCAAGGAAGGAAAGAAGGAAGGACGAAGGAAGGAAGGGAGGAAGGAAAAGAGGTTGGAGGGAGAGAGGAAGGAAGGAAGAAAGAGAGGGTGGAAGGAGAGAGGAAGGAAGGAATGAAGAGAGGATGGAGGGAGCAAGGAAGGAAGGACGAAGGAAGGGAGGGAGGGAGGGAGAGAGGGAGGGAGGGAGGGAGGAAGGAAGGAAGGAAGGAAGGAAGGAAGGAAGGAAGGAAGGAAAAGAGGGTGGAGGGAGCAAGGAAGGAAAGAAAAGAGGGCGGCAGGAAATGAAGGGATGGAGGGAGAGAAGAGGGAGGGAGGGAGGGAGGAAGGAAAACAGAAGGGAGGGAAGAAGTAGGGAAGGTAGAGAAAGAGGGAGGAAGGGATGAAGGAAGAGAGGAAGGGAGGAAAGGGAGGGAGGAAAAGATGAAGGAGGAAGGAAGGAAGGAAGGAAGGAAGGAAGGAAGGAAGGAAGGAAGGAAAGAAGAAGGAAGGAATGTAATTCCCCCCATTCCTGCTTTAGAACAATGATTCTTAATGGGGGGGGGGGGAGAGACTATCCTGCTTCTGGGGACCACATAATATTTCTGGGGGGGGGGACCATTGTGGGTTTCTGAGGGGACCACCGAAACCTAACTAGGGAGGATCTGTGCAAATGAGCAATATTTGGGGGGGGGGGGGAGGCTGGGGGCTGACAGAGGCAAAGTGCCAAGGAAGGGGGAGCTCTGGCAGCGAAGACAAGGTGGGAATTGCTATCAGTGTTAAATGGGCTGCCCCACTGCACCCCCCCAGAGGAAAGGCTGCTGAGAGTTAATTGGCTCGGCTCCCCGGCCTCTTTGGCAGCGGCCTAAAACCAACACTGGTTGATTGCCAAGCACGATTCTCACCGTCTCTTTAGCAAAGATTTATGGAGGAGGACGGGGCTGGGGGTTACAAGGATCCCAGCAACTGAACTATAATTCCTGGTTGAGGAGAGTCAAGGTAACCCCGGGGAGGTTAAGAGTGGGCAGGTTTTGGTTTTTTTTTTTTTAAAAAAATATTCATTTTCCTGCTCGCTGCCTTCCTGCGATCTCGTAGAATAACTGAGTGAGAAGGGGCCTTGGGGGTCTTATAGAATAGAATGGAATGGAATTGAATATAGAATAAAATAGAATGGAATGGAATGGAATGGAATAGAATATAGAATAGAATGGAATAGAATGGAATGGAACGGAACAGAATTGAATATAGAATGGAACGGAGTAGAATAGAATAGAATAGAATGGAATGGAACAGAATTGAATATAGAATAAAACAGAATGGAACGGAATGGAATAGAATAGAATGGAACAGAATTGAATATAGAATAGAATAGAATGGAACGGAACAGAATAGAATAGCAATGAATAGAATAGAATAGAGAATAGAATAGAATGGAATGGAATAGAATTGAATATAGAATAAAATAGAATGGAATGGAATAGAATAGAATAGAATAGAATAGAATAGAATACAATGGAATGGAACAGAATTGAATATAGAATAGAATAGAATGGAACAGAATAGAATAGCAATGAATAGAATAGAATAGAGAATAGAATAGAATAGAATAGAATAGAATAGAATGGAATGGAATGGAATAGAATTGAATATAGAATAAAATAGAATGGAATGGAATAGAATAGAATAGAATGGAATAGAATAGGATAAGATAGGATAGAATTCTTTATTGGCCAAGTGTGATTGGACACGTAAAGAATTTGTCTTTGGTGCAGATGCTCTCAGTGTACATAAAAAGACAAGATACATTCGTCATGAATGAGAAGGCACAACACTTAATGATAGTCACAGGGTACAAATAAGCAATCAGGAAACAATATCAATATAAATCGTAAGGATACAGCAACAAAGCTACAGTCCTGCAGTCATAAGTGGGAGGAGATGGGGGATAGGAACGATGAGGAGACTAATAGTAATAGCAACGCAGCCTTAGTGAATGGTTTCTATTCCAACCTGCCTGCTCAAGCCTATACAGGTAGTCCTCGACTTACAACCGCAATGGAGCCCAAAATTTATGTTCTTCAGTGAAACATCTGTGAAGGGAGTTTGGCCCCATTTTATGACCTTTCTTGCCACAGCTCTGTGAATCACTGCAGTTTAAGTAACCCGGTTGTTAAGTGAATCAGGCACTTGGCAAGCTGGCTGTGGAATTCTGGGAGTTGCAGTCTTAAAAGTTGCCAAATTTGAACAACTGATCTGATCTACATTGTACTCCTTGAAAAGAAACCTTGCTCCAGATGTCTTTCGTTTCTTAAAAAAGAAAATAATTTCAAAATGACTTGATAGTTGCAACACAGCTAATGGGTATTATGAGGCACTGGCAACAAGGACTCCTGGGCGTCCATCTTTATGGGGGCATCGCTACAGCCTTTTTAACTGGACTAAGATCCTACATTTAGGCAAGAAAAACGAAATGCACAGGTACAGTATAGGTGGAACCTCCCTCAAGAGTAGTAACTGTGAGAGGGATCTTGGAGTTCTAGTGGACAACCATTTAAATAGGAGCCAGCCGTGTGCAGCAGCTGCCCAAAAAGCCAACACAGTTCTAGGCTGCATCAACAGAGGGATAGAATCAAGACCACGTGAAGGGTTAATACCACTTTATAAGGCCTTGGTAAGGCCACACTTGGAATATTTGCATTCAGTTTTGGTCACCACGATGTAAAAACGACATGGAGACTCTAGAAAGAGTGCAGAGAAGAGCAACAAAGAGGATTAGGGGGACTGGAGACTAAAACCTATGAAGAACGGTTGCAGGAATTGGGTAGGTCTAGTTTAATAGAAAGAAGGACCAGGGGAGACATGATAGCAGTGTTCCAATATCTCAGGGGTTGCCACAAAGAAGAGGGAGTCAAACTATTCTCCAAGGCACCTGAGGGTAGAACAAGAAGCAATGGGTGGAAACTAATCAAGGAGAGAAGCAACTTAGAACTGAGGAGAAACTTCCTGACAGATAGAACAATTAATCAGTGGAACAGAAGTTACCTCCAGAAGTTGTGAATCCCCCAACACCGGAAGTCTTTAAGAAGATGTTGGATAGCCATTTGTCTGAAACAGTATAGGGTTTCCTCGCTAGGCAGGGGGTTGGACTAGAAGACCTCCAAGGTCCCTTCCAACTCCGCTATTGTATTGGATGTTAAGATTCCGTTGTCAAAAGGGAGGGTGAGAATTGAGGCTTTGCAACCAAGCCTGAAAAAGCCAGAGAAAGCAATTGCTCAGCGTCAGGAACAAATACAAACTTTACGCTCCAGTGCATGTGACAAAAACACAGAACATGTACATCCTCACGGTAGCACATCAAGATTAGTAGGAACTTCATGCTCCATCTTCTGACTCACTCACCTTTCCGCATAAGAACCTTTTGGCCATCACCTGGGGCCTTTACCTTCGCACGGGTAATTCTGTCTGCTCCTTGGCTGGCCTCACCAGGTGATGGCGATGGGAAGAGAGATGGATAGTCAAAAAGAAAAAAGAAAGGAAAGGACCCTCACAACCTTCGCATTTGGAAAAGGCAGTCTATGAGGGGTATAGGTCGTCCTTGACTTACAACCGTTCGTTTAGTGACCGTTCAAGGTTACGACGGCACTGAAAAAAGGGACTTTTGACTAGCTTTCATGACGGTGGCCACGTAACCTTGTTAACTCTCAAGAGTCCTTTTTCCGCAATGTCTTCTAAATGGACTGTGATCAATGTGTGAGAGTGTGATATACATACATAGACACACACACACACATACATATGCATGTGATATATAGATAAATAGATAACTATATAAATATAAATATATAGATATAAATAGGCAGACAGATTGATGAGAGAGAGAGAGAGACAGCTAGATAGAGAGATAGATGATAGAGATAGACAGACAGACAGAGGCAGATTGATGATAGATAGATGACAGATAGACAATAGATAGATAGATAGATAGATAGATAGATAGATAGATAGATAGAGACAGACAGACAGACAGACAGACAGAGGCAGATTGATGATAGATAGATGATAGATAGATAGATAGATAGATAGATAGATAGATAGATAGATAGATATAGACAGACAGAGGCAGATTGATGATAGATAGATGATAGATTGATAGATAGATAGATAGATAGATAGATAGATAGATAGATAGATAGATAGATATAGACAGACCGAGGCAGATTGATGATAGAGATAGACGATAGATAGATAGATAGATAGATAGATAGATAGATAGATAGAGATACAGACAAACAGACAGATTGATGATAGAGATAGATAGATATAGATAGATGATACATAGAGAGGCAGACAGACAGATTGATGATAGATAGATAGATAGATAGATAGATAGATAGATAGATGATAGATAGATAGATAGATAAAGATAGACAGACAGAGGCAGATTGATGATAGATAGATAGATAGATAGATAGATAGATAGATAGATAGATAGATAGATAGATATAGACAGACCGAGGCAGATTGATGATAGAGATAGCTGATAGATAGACAATAGATAGATAGATAGATAGATAGATAGATAGATAGATAGAGATAGACAGACAGAGGCAGATTGATGATAGATAGTTAGATAGATAGATAGATAGATAGATAGATAGATAGATAGATAGATAGATAGATATAGACAGACCGAGGCAGATTGATGATAGAGATAGATGATAGATAGACAATAGATAGATAGATAGATAGATAGATACATACATAGAGAGACAGACAGACAGATTGATGATAGATAGATAGATAGATAGATAGATAGATAGATAGATAGATGATAGATAGATAGATAGATAAAGATAGACAGACAGAGGCAGATTGATGATAGATAGATAGATAGATAGATAGATAGATAGATAGATAGATAGATAGATAGATAGATATAGACAGACCGAGGCAGATTGATGATAGAGATAGCTGATAGATAGACAATAGATAGATAGATAGATAGATAGATAGATAGATAGATAGATAGATAGATAGAGATAGACAGACAGAGGCAGATTGATGATAGATAGTTAGATAGATAGATAGATAGATAGATAGATAGATAGATAGATAGATAGATAGATAGATAGATATAGACAGACCGAGGCAGATTGATGATAGAGATAGATGATAGATAGACAATAGATAGATAGATAGATAGATAGATAGATACATACATAGAGAGACAGACAGACAGATTGATGATAGATAGATAGATAGATAGATAGATAGATAGATAGATAGATAGATAGATAGATAGATAGAGACAGACCGAGGCAGATTGATGATAGAGATAGATGATAGATAGACAATAGATAGATAGATAGATAGATAGATAGATAGATAGATAGATAGATACATAGAGAGACAGACAGACAGATTGATGATAGATAGATAGATAGATAGATATAGATAGATAGATGACAGATAGAGATAGATAGATATAGATAGATGACAGATAGAGATAGATAGATAGACAGACAGACAGACAGATTGATAATAGAGAGATAGAGAAAGATGATAGAGATAGATAGAGACAAACAGATTGATGGTAGCGATAGATATAGATAGATGACAGATAGAGATAGATAGACAATAGATAGATAGATAGATGGATAGAGTTAGAGAGACAAACAGATAGACTGATGAGAGAGAGAGAGAGAAAGATGATAGAGATAGAGACAGACAGACAGATTGATGATAGTGATAGATAGATAGAGATAGAGACAATCACATATGTATATTTGTGTGTGTGTGTGTGTGTGTGTGTGTGTGTGTCATTTTTGAATGTGTGCCAATGTGTTCACAGACGAAAAATGACAATACATGTTTATCTTTATCTGTCTCATCTCCACAGTGATCAAAATCTGGGCACTTGGCAAGTATTTATGCCAGTTGCAGTATTCCGGGGGCATGTGATCCCCTTTTGTGAGCTTCTCAGCTGGCCTCCAACAAGCAACATCAACAAGGGAAGCCAGATTCGTTTAACAGCTGCAGTGAATCGCTTAACAGCCGTGGCAAAAAAAAAAAGGTCGTAAACTGGGGCAAAACTCATTTTAAACAATCACCTTGCTTAGCAACAGAAACGTTGGGCTCAACTGTGGTCGTAAGTCGAGGACTATCTGCAGTGGCGAAAGTGCTGGATTGGGAGCAGGAAGATCAATCCAATCCAGCCCCTCTCGCTCAACTCCAAAGCCAGAGTGGAACAGGGGTGAGGTTTCTGGGCTATGAAGGTAGAGACATGGATTTCAGCCCATCCTTCACCACAGAACTCACGGGATAAGTTTGGGCCAAGTTCCTTCTTCTCGGTCCATGAGCCAACAAGGCCATGCGGTGGTGGAGATGACGGACCAAGAGGAGCGAAGCTAAGGATCAAGTACACCCACAGCCCTGGAAAGTCAGTCGGTGATTTGGGGGCCAGGCCACTGTCTCTCCCAGGGTTGTGGTGGGAAAAGTCACCTTGAACTCTTGAAGGAAAGGGTTTTGTCTGAAACGCTTATAGGGTTTCCTGCCTGAGCAGGGGGTTGGACTAGAAGACCTCCAAGGTCCCTTCCAACTCTTCTACTCTACTCTACTCTTCCCTTCCCTTCTCTTCTCCTCTCCACTCCTCTCTTCTACTCTACTCTTCCCCTCCCTTCCCTTCTCCTCTCCTCTCTTCTACTCTACTCTTCTACTCTACTCTTCCCCTCCCTTCTCTTCTCCTCTCTTCTACTCTACTCTTCCCCTCCCTTCCCTTCTCCTCTCCTCTCCTCTCTTCTACTCTACTCTTCTACTCTACTCTCCCCTCCCTTCCCTTCTCCTCTCCTCTCTTCTACTCTACTCTTCTACTCTACTCTTCCCCTCCCTTCTCTTCTCCTCTCTTCTACTCTACTCTTCCCCTCCCTTCCCTTCTCCTCTCCTCTCCTCTCTTCTACTCTACTTCTACTCTACTCTTCCCCTCCCTTCTCTTCTCTTCTCCTCTCCTCTCTTCTACTCTACTCTACTCTTCTACTCTACTCTTCCCTTCCCTTCTCTTCTACTCTACTCTTCTACTCTACTCTTCCTTTCCCTTCCCTTCTCCTCTCCTCTTCTTCTTGTCTTGATACAACGTAACAAAAGAGTCAAACTATGGTGCTGCATATTAATTAGCTTATTGAACTTCCTACTGAGTTTTAAGAATTTCTAATTTATGAATTTCTAGGTGACAAGGAAATTCACCTCTTCCAGTGCTAAATGAGGGCCAGGAAGGTTATGTACATCAATGGTCACCTCTCTCTTATGAGCCAAGACAAATGAGATCGAGCTGTACAGAACTCGAGGGGCTGTCCCAGAGAAGAGGGGGGGTCAACTTATTCTCCAAAGCACCTGAGGGCAGGACAAGACGTGACGGGCTGAAGGTCGTTAAAGAGAGACCCAACCTGGAACTAAGGAGAAATTTCCTGACAGTGAGAACAATTAATCTCTGGAACAGCTTGCCTCCAGAACGTGTGGGTGTGTTTCATCACTGGAGGTTTTCAAGAAGAGATTGGACAGCCATTGGCTTGGAATGGCGTAGGGTCTCCTGCTCGAGCAGGGGGTTGGGCTAGAGGACCTCCAAGGTCCCCCTCCCAGGCGTATGATTCTGTGATTCCATGAGATACGAATTAGACTTTTGTAATGAGAACAGAATATTATGACGCAAGAAGTCCTCAACTGACAAAAGTTCACTTAGCAACTGTTCAAAGTTACAACAGCACTGAAAAAAACTGACTTATGACCGTTTTTCACAGTTGCATCTCCGTGGTTGGGTGATCAAAATTCAGACGCTTGGCAACCGGTTCATATTTCTGACGGCTGTCGTGTCCCAAGATCACCGGATCTCCTTTTGCGTCCTTCTGACAAGGAAAACCAATGGAAAGCCAGATTCACTTAACAACCATGTTACTAACTTCATGACTGCACTTGTTAGGCCAAAAAGGTCATTAAAAAAAGGGGGGGGACTCCAGTTTTGGTCACCACGTTACAAAAAAGATGCTGAGACTTTGGAAGAAGTGCAAAGGAGAGCAACCAAGATACTTAAGGGCCTGGAGGCTAAAACATATGACGGACGGTTGCAGGATTTGGGTTTGGCCAGTCTAGAGAAAAGAAGGACTAGTGGGGACACGAAAGCAGCGTTCCAATATTTGAGGGGTTGCCACAAAGAAGAAGAAAGAGTCAATTTATTTTCCGAAACACCAGGAGGTTTTGGACAAGAAGCAATGGGTGGAAACGAATCAAGGAGAGAAGCAAGCTGGAACTAAGGAGAAACTTCCTAACAGTGAGGACAATTAACCAGTGGAACAGCTGGCCACCAGAAGTTGTGGGCGCTCCGTCACTGGAGGTTTTCAAGAAGAGACTAGACAGCCGATTGTCTGAAAGGGTGTAGGGTCTCCTGCTTGGGCAGGGGGTTGGACTAAATCAGGGGTGTCCAAACTTGGGAACTTTAAGACTTGTGGACTTCAACTCCCAGAATTCCCCAGCCAGCATGGCTGGCTGGGGAATTCTGGGAGTTGAAGTCCACAAGTCTTAAAGTTCCCAAGTTTGGACACCCCTGGACTCAATGATCTCCAAGCTCCCTCCCAGCTCTATTCTGATAGAAATGACTTTGCTGCTTAGGTTACATTATTTGGTAACTCACCGATCGCCTTAAGGAAAACCATTCCTCTCCTCCCGTGGTAAGGCTGGCTCCGTCCTTCTTAAATGTTTTGCAAACCCCTCAATATTTGGCTAAATCCTCAGGCTTGGGAGCCCCAAGGGAGCCGGTGAATGGTTGAGGTGGCTCCTCTGTGGTTAATATCGGTCACTCTCTCCTTGCCTTTTTAAAATTGCAAAATTAGTTTTCAATTTTTATCGTTCTTTTTTTTTTATTGTGTGCCCACTAGGAATAAAACAAGCAAACTAACTAAATAACTAACTGGCAATGATAGGCAACGGAAGAAAATATTTTGTAGTTCAGGGCTGAACTGCTGTCCTTATTGCTCTCCGAGCTTGGTTGTTTTATCGCGGACGTTTCATTTCCCATCTAGGTAACACCATCAGGGCTAAAAAGGGAGTGGACCTTGCTGTCTATTTATATACAAGTGGCTTGGCCTGTCGGTGTTAACTCAGCCTTCCCTCCTTCCGAGGTGGGTCAAATGAGGACCCAGATTGTTGGGGGCAAGAGGCTGACTCTGTAAAGCTTAGAGGGGGCTTCAAAAGCACTGGTAAGCGGTATATAAGTCTAAGGGCTAAATCCTAAGTGTTGGTGGGAGTGTTTTTGATTGTTCCTTGATTAGACTGTTGTTTAATGTTAGTGTGGTTTTTTTTTCTGTGTTCCTCGATTGGGGTATTGTTTATTGCTTGATTATACAATACAATACAATACAATAGCAGAGTTGGAAGGGACCTTGGAGGTCTTCTAGTCCAACCCCCTGCCTAGGCAGGAAACCCTATACCGTTTCAGACAAATGGTTATCCAATCTCTTCTTAAAGGCTTCCAGTGTTGGGGCATTCACAATATCTGGAGGCAACTTCTGTTCCACTGATTAATTGTTCTAACTGTCAGGAAGTTTCTCCTCAGTTCTAAGTTGCTTCTCTCCTTGATTAGTTTCCACCCATTGCTTCTTGTTCTGTCCTCAGGTGCCTTGGAGGATAGTTTGACTCCCTCTTCTTTGTGGCAACCCCTGAGATATTGGAACTCTCCTATCATGTCTCCCCTAGTCCTTCTTTCTCTTAATTGATTGTTGGTCTAGTGTTTATTTTGGTATTAATCTCTGCTTATCTGGCTTTGGCTTGCTGGTCTGGAGGTATTGTGGTCTTTCAGCTTTTTGAATGAATTACAAGATCACTTCCACCAAGGCAAGCCACTGGTATATAAACACAGAGCGAACCCTACTCCCTTCTAGCACTGATGATGTTACCTAGTTGGGTAGTAAAATGTCCGCAAGAAAATAACCAAGCTCAGAGAGCAGCAAGGACCCCACGGTCCTCCCCCCCTCTAAACTCCATTCCCTTCTAGCACTGATGATGTTACCTAGTTGGGTCATGAAACATCTCCAAGAAAACATCCAATCTCAGAGAGCAACAAGGACCCCACAGTCATCCTCCCCCCCCCTCTAAACTCCATTCCCTTCTAGCACTGATGATGCTACCTAGCTGGGTAATGAGATGTCTGCAAGAAAATAACCAAGCTCAGAGAGCACCAAGGACTCCACAGTCCTCCTCCTCCTCCCTCCAAACCCCAGTTCCTTGTATCACTGATGATGTTACCTAGTTGGGTCATGAAACGTCTCCAAGAAAACATCCAATCTCAGAGAGGAACAAAGGTGCCAAAGATAGGCAATCTTCTCTAGATGTTTTGAAGTGTTAATACCACTTTATAAGGCCTTGGTAAGGCCACGCTTGGAATACTGCATTCAGTTTTGTTTTGTTTTTGTTTTTTGATATATTTTTTTAACATAATACTGCATTCAGTTTTGGTCCCCACGATGTAGAAAAGATGCGGAGACTCTAGAAAGAGTGCAGAGAAGAGCAACAAAGAGGATTAGGGGACTGGAGACTAAAACATAGGAAGAACGGTTGCAGGAACTGGGTAGTTTAATAGAAAGAAGGACTAGGGGAGACATGATAGCAATGTTCCAATATCTCAGGGGTTGCCACAAAGAAGAGGGAGTCAAACTATTCTCCAAGGCACCTGAGGGTAGAACAAGAAGCAATGGGTGGAAACTAATCAAGGAGAGAAGCAACTTAGAACTGAGGAGAAACTTCCTGACAGTTACAACAATGAATCAGCGGAACAGAAGTTGCCTCCAGAAGTTGTGAATGCCCCAACAATGGAAGTCTTTAAGAAGATGTTGGATAGCTATTTGTCTGGAACGGTATAGGGTTTCCTGCCTAGGCAGGGGGTTGGACTAGAAGACCTCCAAGGCCCCTTCCAACTCTGCTATTGTATTGTATTGTAAGTAGGGATACCAGGAAGGGAAGAGAGATGATGTGAATAGAAGGATGGCTGGATTAAGCATGGGGGCGGGGGGTGAAAAACGGAAGGAGGAAATCTATTTTCATAGTTCACCCTGGGTGCCGAAGGCCATCCTCTTTCCTCTGGTCTCCCAGCCATTTTTGCTTTTACACTTAAGGATATATTTTTGGCTCCGGATCAGAAAGCTTGAGTCAGGTCATGAGAAGTGTCAAAGATTCATTTCCTTCAGATGGGAAAGGAGACCCGTTTAGAGAGCTCCAAAAAAACCACACAACGCAAACACACACACACACAGAGCTTGCTAGCCTCTCTCGGCACTGAAGGGAAAAAAACCCCAATGGCTTCATTTGAAGAGAGATTCGTTATTGTGGTCTATGCCTTGGAAACCATTTTAATTACATTCTGGGGTTGAAAGCTAGTAATTTCCCCCTTTTCATCAATAGGGATCAAAGTTTTTAACTAGGGGGGGGGAGGGAAGGAATTGCTAAGTTTCTTTCCACGGAGATCAAAATTATTTAATTTATCTGGAGTCTTACTAGTCCTGGTCTAAAATATAATGATGATTAAAAAAAAACTTCTTGGTGACTTTTTCAATAGCGGGGAAAAGTCTGATCAGAATAGAACGACACGAGCTGGAAGGGACCTCGGAGGTCTTCTAGTCCAACCCCCTGCTCAAACAGGAGACTCCTATTTCAGACAAGTCCAATCTCTTCTTTAAAACCTCCAGTGATGGGGCACTCACAACTTCTGGAGGCAAGTTGTCCCATGGATTAATTGTTCTAACAGTCAGGAAATTTCCCACCCCCACCCCATCCCTGTCACTCTGCTGGTAGGAATCCAAACGCACAAACCCACCAAATGATTGAAAAAGGAGTAAGGAGGGAATGCCACCAGCTTGCCATTTTGCCCATCCAACTCTGGAGATATCCATTGCCTCATTGCACGTTTTAGCATGAGCCCAAGGCAGCGGGAAGTACACCTCTGAGCTTTTGAGGACGTAGCTCTACAAAAGGGATCCTCTACGTAACTCTACAAAGAGTTGAAGTCCACAATTCTTAAAGTTGCCAAGGTTGGAGACCCCTGCTCCAAAGCAACTGAATGCAGAACAAGAACTAACTGGTGGAAGATCATTCAAGAGGAATCCAATGTAGAACTAAAGAGAAATTTCCTGATAGTTAGAACATGTCTAGTTCAATGAAAAGAAGGACTGGAGTGACATGATAGCAGTCTTCCAATATCTCAGGGGTTGCCCCAAAGAAGACGGAGTCAAGCTATTCTCCAAAGCACCTGAGGGCAGGACAAGAAGCAATGGGTGGAAACTAATCAAGGAGAGAAGCAACTTAGAACTGAGGAGAAACTTGCTGACAGTTAGAACAATTAATCAGTGGAACAGAAGTTGCCTCCAGAAGTTGTGAATGCCCCAACACTGGAAGTCTTTAAGAAGATGCTGGATAGCCATTTGTCTGAAACGGTATAGGGTTTCTTGCCTAGGCAGGGGGTTGGACTAGAAGACCTCCAAGGTCCCTTCCAGCCCTTTAAGCCTAAGGTTGTATGATTCTAATTGACTCCAGAACTCAATCCCATCCTCAAGGTTAATGTTGATCCCTTTTATGGGGAACCCCATCAAGGAGAGAAGCAACCTAGAACTAAGGAGAAATGTCCTGAGAGTGAAAATAATTAACTACTCGTGGAATGACTACATTAACATGAATTTGGCCAACGCCAGGAGACAACAGAGGACAGAGAGGCCTGGCATGCTATGATCCGTGGGATTGCGAAGAGTCGGACATGACTTAGTGACCGAACAACAAATGTAATTCCACTCAGCTTTTCTCAAGACCGGCTAAAATTGGAGAGATGCTGCTACACATTTACCGAGCCAGAATTTCTATCAATTCCTGCGTGTGAGCCTCTTGTTCTTTCTAGAGTTTGCCTATGAATGAAGACATAATTAAGTTGGATGTTTAAAAAGCTGGAGCTTGCAAACAGTAAGAGTTGGGCAGAATAAACTCGTGCCATCTCGTGTCTTGCTTGGCAGAGGGAATTTATTCTACCAGCTGCAACCCTTAAATCCCGTGGGCAGAGAACTAACATTTTAAGATTATATTAGCCTTCAGTTTTCAGAAACAGATGATGTGATGTCTCCTGCCTTGAGGAGGGGGTTGGACTAGAAAACCTTCAAGGTCCCTTCCAGCCCTAGAAATCTATGTTCTGTGACACAAGGTGCTAGGGCAGACTACAACCTAAAATTGTCTCACAAAATACAATGGCTGGGTTTGCACGAGGTGTGATACTTAAAATAAATACATGATATTTATTTATCAACAAAGAGGATTAGGGGACTGGAGGCTAAAACATACGAAGAGGTTGCAGGAACTGGGTATGTCTAGTTTAATGAAAAGAAGGACTAAGGGAGACATGATAGCAGTCTTCCAATATCTCAGGGGTTGCCCCAAAGAAGAGGGAGTCAAGCTATTCTCCAAAGCACCTGAGGTTTAGGGTTATGGATGGAAACTAATCAAGGAGAGAACTAAGGAGAAATTTCCTGACAGTGAGAACAATTAACCAGTGGAACAGCTTTGCTTCTAGAAGTTGTGAATGCCCCAACACTGGAGGCTTTTAAGAAGATGTTGGATAACCATTTGTCTGAAGTGGTGTAGGGTTTCCTGCCTAAGCAGGGGGTTGGACTCTGTTATTCTATTCTATTAAAACACCGGCCAAACCAACTTTCTAAAACAATGGTGGTTCTCTCAAGTTGTGAAACTGCAAGGCCCATTTTAGCCTACTGTGGCATGTTGTATGAATCTGAACATGGGGACAAGGGTGGAAAGGAGTGTGATATGGTGTCAAACCAGGCTTCCCAAAGTTGGCCATGTTAAAACTTGTGGACTTCAACTCCCACAATTCTCCAAATTTGCCAAGTTTGAAGACCTCTCGTGTAAAAGAATATTAGCCCATTCTTTGCAGTTCAGAATGGCCCGAGAAACTCCCAGCGCTCCTTTCCCCTGTAAGGTGGTTTGGCTCTTTATGGGGAAAAAAAAATCACCCACATTGCTCATTGGAAATGCTACAGGACAACTGCAAATCGTGGTGTTTTTTTTAAGATGTCGCTTGCAATCTGAAAAAGGAGAAGGCATCCGAGGCGAATTCTTTCCAAGTAAACAATTGCTCCAAGAACATTTCAAACAAGGAGTCCACAAGCAGCCTTCCCGTATCACCCAATGGCAAGATAAAACAATACTGCTACCTCGTACATCGTAAATCGACTGTCGGCCTAACCGGCGGAGACAGGATGAGACCGAGGACTTCTCCTTAGCACTCGGGGCAAAGCTGGGGAAACACCACCCTCTAGAGGACACTCAAGGCATCACGCCAATGTTACCTTGAAGGAACAACCGCAGTTTCCCAGGTAAAAGACCCCCAGTTGGGTAAGGAAGATTTAAAATGGAATTCTTTAGTCGGATCGTCTCTGGATATGTAGGGAACTGCAACTCCCAGGATCCCCCACCACCACTGGCCTCCTCAATAAAGCGTGACCTTGAGGCACCCCAACTGAAGAGCCTGGATCCCGCATGCCCCCTGAGACTTATTCTTTGATTATTTCTTGATCAAATGGATGAAAAAGCACTACTGAAAAATCTCCACGTTTCTAATGTTATGCCTTTAATCAGGGGTAAGATTCAGACGGTTCAGACCGGTTCGAGCGAACCGGATGCTAATTTTACATCTGTTTTGCCGAACCGGTAGTTGCAAGGACTGGCTGGCCCCGCCCCGCCCTCTGCTTCCAGGAGTCTCCATTTTGGATGCCAGGTAAGTGCAGGGCCCGCATGGAGGCTCTGGAAGGGCGAAAATTGGGCCTCCCGGAAGTTCTGGAAGTCTGGAAACGGGTTCATTTCCAGCCTCCGGAGCCCAGGGGAGGCTGTTTTCATCCTCCCGGAGGCTCGAGGAAAGCCTCCGGAGCATGGGGAGAGGGAAAACACCCCCCCTCCCGGCCATGGTGCAGGAGGACAGGTAGGCCACGCCCAACATGGCCACGTCCACCCAGCCGGGCAGAGAACCGGTTGCTAAGATTTTTCTATCCCACCCCTGCCTTTAGTGGCAACAGCTCATCCACCTCTCGCTTTTCTGCACCCAGGCTGACATTAGGATTACAAGAGGTTAAGGTTCACAAGCACTCTGAAAACACTGAGCTATGATAAGTGCTCCTGCTGAGATCAGGAATGGTCTTAGGAATGAATGAACCCCAACCCATCTGGAGTTCTCCGATGGAAATCTCACTGACCACAAAGAGCAACTTTCTAAAAATATGCAGGTCGTCCCCAACTCAAATTAGTTTAGTGACCGTTGGAAGGCACAATGGCACTAGAAAAAGTGACCTATGACCTTTTTTCACACTTACGACCATTGCGGCATCCCCACCCCCCGGCCATGTGAACAAAACTCGAACGCTTCGCGACTGGCATAGATTTATGGATGGTTGCATTATCCTGGGGGTCATGTGACATGGCTTGGTGGGTGCAGCTTGGTGGGCGTGGCAGGGGAAGGATATTGCAAAATTCCCATTCCCTCCCCACCCCACTAATCTGCTTTCCAACTCCATTCTCCTGTGCAAGGGCAACAGAAGTAGATCCAGCCGATCAGCTGGGCCTCGGGAGGCAGAGAATAGATGGGGGCGTGGCCAGCCAGAGATGGTATTTGCCGGTTCTCCGAACTATTCAAATTTTCCGCCACCGGTTCTTCAGAACCGGTCAGAACTGGCTGAATGCCACCTCTGAGGAGATCCAATGAAAAAGGCTGGAGAGAGAACTCTCTGAACTGTTCAACCAAGTCACTCTTGTTTACCGGTTTGCATATTCAACTGGGGTGGGGGGGGGGCTAATTTCCTGGTATTCCTGCTATGCTCTCATTCTTTTTGTTGTTGTTGCAATAATGATTTGCCTCTGCTAAGCTCTAAAAAGGTGGCTGTGTGTGAATGTGACTTAAAGGAAGCCAATCAGGCCCGGAACAGAAGCTGTCGTGACTTTTAAGCCTGCTTTCCCATAGCCATCGCGCTAGAATAGGATGGAAATTTGGGCGGAGTGACAGAGAGAGAGACTGCAGGCCTGCTGAGATCTGTATGTTTATCCAACTTCTGGGTTTTGTCCTCATTTTCCCGCTCTCCCTGACTCTATTTTTCTCTCCTACACATCACACAAACCTCATCCAAAGCTTCTGGGATGAGAAGAGAAACATTTACAAAGGGGGATGAGGGGAAAAACCCCAAGAAAATCTAGTTGCCTTTTGCGGGGGGGGGGGGAAGCGCCTTTGGGGCTAATCAACACAAACAGGTGAGAAAAAGATTCCGTCCTCGCTTTATAGGAAATTTGGTAAAACGATTCAAAAGAAGATTCCGCAGTACGGCTGAAGTATAAATTCGCTGCTCCCATTCCAGTAAAAATAAAAATACTTAATTTATGAAGTATGTAAAAAAAAAACAACCTGGCCTTTTTTTTTTTTTGTTTGTTTCAAGAAAAAGTCCTCAGTGGCACTTCGCCCCTAAATAAAAGCAGTGCATTATTGACAAGGGTAAAAATTCATTAGAGAAGCTGTAAACAAACAACAACTTTTTTTTAGCATGATCCGCATACTGGCAAACTGAAAAAACACGTAGTGAAAATTCAAAGAACTTGTCCATCGGCGCCAGAGGATCCCACAAGCAGGACAGCTAAAGGACATAAAGTGATGGTGATATCCCAGATGTTGTGATGATGAGAGAGAGACAGAGACCAATATCACAAATGTTGTGATGAAGAGAAGGAGGGAGGGAGAGAGAGTGGGTGAATGGATGGATAGGTGATGACAAATAGGCAGGCAGGCAGAGAAACAGGTAGAGAAGATAGATAGATAGATAGATAGATAGATAGATAGATAGATAGATGGATGGATGGATGGATGGATGGATGGATGGATGGATGGATGGATGGATGGATGATAGATAGATAGATAATAGAAAGATGATAGATGATAGATAGATAGATAGATAGATAGATAGATAGATAGATAGATAGATGATGGATGGATGGATGGATAGATAGATAGATAGATAGATAGATAGATAGATAGATAGATAGATAGATAAGATAGATAGATAGATAGATAGGCAGGCAGGCAGGCAGACAAATGATAGAAAGGTATATAGATGATAGGAGATGGATAGAGATAGATGATAGATGGATGGATGGATAGATAGATAGAGAGGCAGGCAGGCAGATAATTGATAGATAGATAGAAAGATAGATAGATAGATGATAGAAGATAGATAGAGCTAGATAGGTGATAGATAGATGGATGGATGGATGGATAGATGAATAGATAGAATGGCAGGCAGGCAGATATATGATAGATAGATAAATAGATAGATAGATAGATAGATAGATAGATAGATAGATAGATAGATAGATAGATAGATAGATGATAGAAGATGGATAGAGATAGATGATAGATGAATGGATAGAGAGAGAGAGAGAGAGATGTAGGTAGGTAGGCAGGCAGATAAATGATAGATAGAAAGATAGACAGATGATAGAAGATGGATAGAGACAGACATACAGACAGAAGGTGGATAGAGATAGACAAGCAGGCAGGCAGATAGATGGGTAGGCAGACTGAAAAAATATGGATGGATACAGTTGAATAGATAGATAAACAGACAGACAGACATTGGTAGTGAGTGGATGGATGGACGGATGGTCGGACGGACAGGGAGGCAGGCAGGCAGGCGGATAACCTGTCTTGCTGAGGATGCCTGTATAAAATGGGGAAAGAGAAACAAAGTAATAATAATAATAAATAATAATAAATTTGAATTTATTAGCCGCTCCCTTTCCAAGTAGGACTCGGGGCGGCGTACAATGGGGCATATAAAACACAGAAAATATATAAAAACACATAGGCGTACATACAGAACATACATACAGATACACAAACACGGACTCGAACTCGGAGGAGGTAAACAATTTACATCATATAGACAGTTAAAAAACCCGCATTAAGATACCCCAATTATAAAAACCCCATATAGAATTAAAATTTAACGTTTAAAATACAATTTAAAACCAGTTAGGAGGAATAAGAATAATTACGATTGAGCCAGGCCAGATAATTGAAAGAGGTGGGTCTTCAGCTGTACACGGAAGGAGCGGAGATCGGAAATAATCCTGATGTCACGGGGGAGGTCATTCCACAGGGCTGGGCCCACCACAGAGAAGGCTCTGCTCCTGGGTGTCGCCCCCCGACACTGTTTGGCGGACGGCACCCGGAGAAGTCCCTCTCTGTGTGAGCGAATTGGTCGTAGGGATGTGTGAGGCAGGATGCGATCCTGCATATAACTAGGCCCTGTGCCATGGAGCGCTTTAAAGATCATAATCAAAACCTTGAAACGCACTCGGTAGACCACAGGAAGCCAGTGCAGCTCGCGCAGGAGAGGTGTTACAGGGGAGTATCTAGTCCTCCCCATAATCACCCGCGCGGCCGCGTTCTGGACCAACTGTAGTCTCCGAGTGCATCTCAAGGGAAGCCCCATGTAGAGAGCATTGCAGTAATCCAGGCGAGACGTCACTAGCGCATGGGTGACTGTGCGTAGGGCATCCCGGTCCAATAAGGGGCGCAATTGGCGCATCAGGCGAACCTGATGGAACGCCCCCCTTGCCACGGCTGTTACATGGTTATCCATGGACAGCCGGGCATCCAGGAGGACGCCCAAATTGCGCACCTGTTCCATGGGGGCTAGTTGGACGCCCCCGATGGCCAGAGATGGAAGCACCTGGTTGAACCGGGAGGCCGGAAGCCACAGCCACTCCGTCTTGGAAGGGTTGAGTTTTAGTCGGTTGCCATCCATCCAGACCCGTACGGCCTCCAGACACCGGGACATCATTTCGACGGCCTCATTGGGGTGGTTCGGAGTGGAAATGTATAGCTGAGTATCCAAACCAGACCGAATAGGTAGGAACCCACCTCTGCCTTGTTCCCATGTCTCTCCCAGTCATGAATATTTTAACAAGTTTGGCCTTCCATCGGAGATTATAAACACTTTTAATAATCCATCGGAAATTATAACCGCTGATTATAAAGCCTAGAAAAATGCAGCGAAAGTGGAGAAGGTCTTAGTGTCGAGGGAGATTCTCAAGTCATCCAGTTTATGATTGTCTCAAAAGTGCTTCCCCCCCCCCCCCAAGAACTGAAGGAAGCTTCTTGGATGAGAAGCAAAACATCTTCAAGGGAAAGCAAAGAACAGTTGCCTTTTGAAAAAGCACCTTTGGGGGAAGTTCTGAACAGTCTCAGCCAATCCAATGATTTATTTGTTACTTACAAAGCCTTCCAGTAATGAAAATAATGCACATCAACAGAGGGAGTGAAAGCAGCTATCCGACCGCCTGCATTATTTGTAAAAGGAGATGGAACAACTCAGTTAACAGCAAAGACACAGCCAGGGACTTGAGTGTGGAACAAATCACAAATTGTTCGTGTGCAATTTCCAAATTAAGCGAAAGGAGAAGGAGAAGAAAGCCAAGCAGAGTTTCACAACATGATCTTGACCTTATAATCATCATTTCAGAAAAGAACATCAGGAATCACTTTGAAGTCCTGAAACTTCATGGGTGGAAAACCAGAGAAACTATGGAGAGGAATCAAAGTTGTTCGAGAGGAATGTGAAAAGGGGGGAAGAAAGGAAAAAAGGAAAAAAAAAAGACAGCCGGAGATGAAGGAACAGAAGAAAACAGATATCAGAACGAACCGTGAAAATTGCCAAGCGAAGAAGAGAAGCTGCAGCCAAGAAAGACCACGTTTCAAAAAAAAAAAGGAACTTAAGCTTGTTAGAAGAGGGAGGGAAAAGGGATCTTTATAACAACGGCTGCAGAGACACGGAAGATGGAAACAAGAGACAGCGAAGCGATCTTCTTAAAGATCCTAGAAAGAGCGCGGAGAAGAGCAAAAAAGATGATAAAGGATCTTGGAAGCTAAATCGTAGGGAGAATGAGAGCTTGGTACATTTAGTCTTTCGAAGAGAAGGATTGTGGGTTTGTGGCCAACTTTCCTCCAGTACTTGAGGGGCTACCATAGAGAAGAGGAGGTCAACCTATTCTCCAAAGCACCTGAGAGCAGGACAAGAAGTAACAGATGGGAAGCCTATCAGCGGATGGGTGAGCCAGAGACTTTAAGGTCCTAGAACTGTGATGGCAAACCTAGGGCATGGGTGCCACAAGTGGCATGCAGAGCCCCCTCAGGTGGCACAAGAACCATCGCCCCACTGGGCAAGCGCAGGTGCCTCCCGTCGGCCAGCTGATTTTCGGGTCTCTGCCCCGCATGCAGGAGACCTTCTGTTAAGCAAGGTCAATGGGGAAACCAGATTCACTTAAGAACCGTGTCGCTAGTTTAACCACTGACGTGATTCACTTAACAAATGTAGCAAGAAAAGTTGTAACACGGGACAAAACTCAGTTAGCTAATTTCTCAGCTGCATAAATTTGGGGCTCAATTGGGGTCGTACGTTGAAGACTACCTGTAGAGCAGAAGTGTCAACATCTAAGGAAGCTTAGAAGACATTCCCCATTTAAAAGAACCTCTAGTCTGGTCATTAGAATGTCAGAAAACTGCAGGAACCTTCCGGAGTATTTAGAGAAAGAGGGCACGCACAGAAGAGAACTGGTAAAAAGTTTTGCCCAACTATACCAGCAAATCTGGAAAGCAACATAGTTATCACCAGTTGGAAGAGGTCAATCTCTTCTTAGAAGCCTCCAGACTCTCTGGACTGGGCCTATAGCCTGTCAGAGTGCACGCAGCGTGACGACTATTTTGAGACAACCCAGGAGCAAAAGACAGTTCACACAGGTTTTGTCTTTCAAACAGTGGTTTATATGCAAGACTTACATATACATACATATACACGTGTTAGGCAGAGATGGATTTCCGCCTGTTCACCCTGAATCGGGGAAACCGGTAGTGGCGGTGGCAGGAGGCTCCGCCCACCCGGCGCTTCTGTGTATGCACAGAAGCTTCTGCGCATGTGCAGAAGCTTCTGCGCATGTGCAGAAGTGTCAAACGAGCGCACATGAGCGAACCGGTAGTAAAATCCATTGAAACCCACCACTGGTGTTAGGCAAATACCAGGCAAGCAATCAAACTCTACACGGGGAATCACAATGGGGATAGATACATGAGGGGAGAGAGAGAGAGAGAGAGAGAGAGGGAGGGAGGGAGGGAGGGAGGGAGGGAGGGAGGGAGGGAGAGAGAGAGAGAGAGAGAGAGAGAGAGAGAGAGAGAGAGAGAGATGCTTTCACATGGCCACCCTTATATATACAGTTTCTTAAAGTGGCAGTAACCATGCTGACTCATCCTCATGTCATCATTACAACCTTACAGCAGCTGGTCAGCTATTAAGTCGCCATTACCCTGACAGAGCGCCCTCAACGTCTGAAGGCAAGTTGTCCCACTGGTTAATTGTTCCCATTGTCACTGTTCATTAGGGGTATTTAGACACAAAAATGCTAAGTTGGCTCTTTCCATCTATGCAACCGCTTTAGGTCACAGAAGGACAAGTTGAGTTCAGCGTTTCTCAACTATAGCACCTTTAAGATGACTTCAACTCCCAGAATCCTGCATAGCTGGCTGGGGAATTCTGGGAGTTGAAGTCCACACATCTTAAAGTTGCTACGTCAGGCTTGGAAGCCATCTTTTCCTTTGGGCCTCAAGCCTGCCATACATTCTACTGTGGGAAACTGGGAGAGGGGATTGTATGGAGCATGAGAGATATGCCACCAAAATAACATTCCTTTCTCAGAGAGTCAAGGCCGTTTTGCCCCGATATCTGGACTGATGTGGATGGGAGGAAACTTCCTTCGTGGCAAGGACTGATCGGGCCGTGTGATGGACATGTGGGTGCTGGGTAGGGAGTTGAACCTTCTTTTGGGTGGGGAAAACCTGGGAGCTTTCAGATTCGGGTTTTCCCAGATGTGCCAGTAGGACATCTCTAATAAAATGGGACTTTGAGGAACCTCAAGGCTCAGAGTCTTCTTTCGTTGGGGGTCTTACTTGTAACCTTGACATGCTAAGGTTGAGAAACGATGGACTAGTTTGTTGGCTCTGAAACTGACCCTGAATCCAGCTTGACAATCCCACCAAATAACACAGACACACAAATCCCATATCGGAGTGGGATTAAATCAGTCCAAACCATGAAACAGAAGCCAGGGTAGTTCTAACAGGTGCAAGGAAGTTATCTCTTATCAGATATCTATTAACCATTTCCTTTAGCATTTTCCTGCCCGGAGAAGACAAATGAGGACATCACCAACAATGATTCATGCATCGTACAATGCCTCCCCGTGCCCCATTAAAAGGTTTATATTGCACGAGTAAACAATTTAGAGATGGCCTGAGAAGAAAACATTGAATGCGTGGCTTCCACACTGCATCGGACATGCCCAGAAGACGAAAGGAAGAAGATGGGTGGAAGACAACATGACGAGGACATCCTGATTAGGTCACACAGATCTTGGTTTCTTGGGACCCTAGACTTAAGTTGAGATGGCAAGGCAACTTGGTGTCACCAGAAACATGGCAGGAGACCAACCTGATGGGCTGAAGGCCAGCAGCTCTTCCGAGTCTCGAGACACAGCTGTCCATGGAGGCGAACATCCTGTTTCCCAGAACGGGAGCAGAGCCTCCAGGAAGAACACATCCAGGGCAGGAAGACAAAGGTTTCCTTTGGGCATCAGCGTTACAGCTATATAATCTCTGAACATGGAGGTTCCACTCCTAATATCCATGAGCAATAGGAACTTGACAATTGCCCTTGATGGAGCTGCTCTGTAGAGGGGACATCCTATCTGGCATCCGGCATTTCCAAAAGTAGCTAACAATAAATTCTGGCGAAGACCAAGAATTATTTATCCATTTTCACTTTCGTTATCTCGTGTTTCTCCGGTAAAACTAGCCCAAACGTCTCTTGGTTGTCCTTGGCTCTCTCCGCTGAACCAGTTTTAGTCACCATATTATTAAAAACAAAATCTGTTGAGGCTCTGGAAAGAGTGCAGGAAAGAGCTACAAAGGTGATTCGGGGACTTGGGAGGCAAAAACATACGAAAAGGGGATTACAGGAATTGACTATGTCTAGTCTAGAGAAAAGGAGGACTGGGGTGACATGAAGGCAGTCTTCCAATATTCGGAACAGTAAATCAGTCGGTAAAATGAGGACCCAGATTGTTGGGGGCAAGATGCTGACTCTGTAAACCACTTAGAGGGGGTTGTAAAGTACTGTGAAGCGGTATATAAGTCTTAAGTGCTATTGCTTTTTGTAGGGAATATTTTAACTTGGATTCTTGCACTGGATATATGTGTGGAAACTCAGACAAATGGCTATCCAACATCTTCTTAAAGACTTCCAGTGTTGGGGCATTCACAACATCTGGAGGTGAGCTGTTCCACTGATTAATTGTTCTAACTGTCAGGAAGTTTCTCCTCAGTTCTAAGTTGCTTCTCTCCCTGATTAGTTTCCACCCATTGCTTCTTGTTCTACCCCCAGGTGCCTTGGAAAATAGTTTGACTCCCTCTTCTTTGTGGCAACCCCTGAGATTTTGGAACACTGCTATCATGTCTCCCCTAGTCCTTCTTTCTATTAAACTAGACATCCCCAGTTCCTGCAACCGTTCTTCATGTGTTTTAGCCTCCAGTCCCCTAATCCTCTTTGTTGCTCTTCTCTGCACTCTTTCTAGAGTCTCTGCATCTTTTCTACATCGTGGTGACCAAAACTGGATGCCGTATTCCAAGTGTGGCCTTACCAAGGCCTTATAAAGTGGTATTAACCCTTCACCTGATCTTGATTCTCTCCCTCTGTTGATGCAGCCTAGAACTGTGTTGGCTTTTTTGGCAGCTGCTGCCCACGGCTGGCTCCTATTTAAATGGTTGTCCATTAGGACTCCAAGATCCCTCTCACAGTTACTACTATTGAGCCAGGTACCACTTAGTATACTGTGCATTTGGTTTGTAGAACTTTACTTTGGCTTCAAGGCCCCAATGATACAATCTCTGAACTATCTTCTTGCACAGTTTCTACCGGTTTTGCAAAAGCCATCTTTGCAGCCCTGAAATGTTGGGTCACGTTAATCAAATCCAAACAAAACCTTCTCAGACATTTCTTCAGTATCCAACGATTACATCTGTTTACAAAGGCAAAGCTTCCCAACGTGTTTGGAAAGCCAATAAAGGCAACAACTTACTGTACTCCCCCTTGACAGAAAGCAGACCCCACCGTGGATGAAAGCTGAAAACACTGATCCCTCCTTCCTGTCCGCTCTGTGATGTCAGGAGTAAGAAATTATTGGATGTGTTAAAATAGCGTTAAGGCAATCCTGTGCCTGTTTCAAGTATGTCACACTTGGATGCCTGAATTGTAATCAATTGTAAAGACTATCTGGGATAATCCAGAGAATAAGAAGCTTATTTGATTATCTTAAAAAGGAATCCATTGAAAGCAACTCATATAAGTTAGGCATATTTTTTTTGTTTCTGTAGGTTTAAACAATATAATGAGGAGTATTTAAACTTGATAAATGTGACAGAGATCACAAACATTGTTACTGCAAATTGGATTAATATGAATGATACCCAGGACTAACTCTGTCCACACAAAGTGTGGATGTATATTTTTTTTAAAATAATAAAAATTATAATTAAAAAAAACAACTCCTATAAAATGTATAAAAAAGAAGAAGAAGAAGCAGCACCCACTGCTGATACATTTAACGTGTAAGTTTTGAAGGATCAAAATGTTTTTGGCCACCAAGGAGGAGGCCATCTAAGGAACGTAAAAGGTTTGGGAGCTCTCTGTTTTCAGAGTAAATCTTGAGGTCCAGCTCATTTAAGCAGCAGCCACCGAGGTGATTTCACTGATTTTGGAAGCAAAAACGATTCAGGTTTGGTAAATACTTGAGTGAGAGGCAGTGGTGGGAATCCAATTTTTTTAACTATCTGTGGACGTGGCTTGGAGGACGTGGCAGGGGAAGGATACTGCAAAGTCCCCATTCCCTCCCAACCCCACTAACCTGCTTTCCAGCTCTGTTCTCCTGTGCAGGGCAACAAAAGAAGACCCAGCCAATCAGCTGGGACTCGGGAGGCAGAGAATAGGTGCGGGCGGGGCCAGCCAGAGGTGGTATTTGCCGGTTCTCTGAACTACTCAAAATTTCCCCAGTCGGTTCTCCAGAACTTACAATAAAATACAATACAATAGCAGAGTTGGAAGGGACTTTAGAGGTCTTCTAGTCCAACCCCCTGTCTAGGCAGGAAACCCTATATCGTTTCAGACAAATGGCTATCCAACATCTTCTTAAAGACTTCTAGTGTTGGGGCATTCACAACTTCTGGAGGCAACTTCTGTTCCACTGATTCATTGTTCTAACTGCCAGGAAGTTTCTCCTCAGTTCTAAGTTGCTTCTCTCCTTGATTAGTTTCCACCCATTGCTTCTTGTTCTACCCTCAGGTGCCTTGGAGAATAGTTTGACTCCTTCTTCTTTGTGGCAACCCCTGAGATATTGGAAGACTGCTATCATGTCTCCCCTAGTCCTTCTTTCTCTTAAGCTAGACATACCCAGTTCCTGCAACCGTTCTTCATATGTTTTAGTCTCCAGTCCCCTAATCATCTTTGTTGCTCTTCTCTGCACTCTTTCTAGAGTCTCCATATCTTTTTTACATCGTGGCGACCAGAACTGAATGCCGTATTCCAAGTGTGCCCTTCCCAAGGCCTTATAAAGTGGTATTAACACTTCACGTGATCTTGATTCTCTCCCTCTGTTGATGCAGCCCAGAACTGTGTTGGCTTTTTTGGCAGCTGCTGCACACAGCTGGCTCATATTTAAATGGTTGTCCACTAGGACTCCAAGATCCCTTTCACAGTTACTACTACTGATCAGAACCAGCTGAATGCTACCTCTGGTGAGAGGCAACCAAGAGCTTTCAGCTAGACTGGGAGGCAATAAACATACTAGATGGAGGAAACGGTAAACCGCTTCAGCACTGGGGATGTAAAACTATCCTGTCTCCCTGAAAATAAGACCCGGATAATAAGCCCAATCGGGCACTTGAGTGCATGCGCTAAAATTATGCCCACCCCCGAAAATAAGCCCTACCCGAAAATATTGCAACACAGCACACTCACAGCCCCCCGCACCTCGAAAATAATAAGACCTCCCGGAAAATAAGGCCAAGGGCTTATTTCAGGGGACAAAAGAAAATAAGACCCTGTCTTATTTTCAGGGAAACACGGTATATAAAGATGGCCATGAGGTTACTTGGAATTCAAATCTAACGCATTTTATCAGGATTTGTCATCCACAAACTGGATGTCAAGTTACAAATAGCTCAGCAAGGTGATTAGACTCACGGAACGAAGGTAGCTGAATGATATAAATTTTGTTCCCGGCGTCAGAAATGACTGGATGGACTTATTGCTCCTGGATTCTGAATTGTGCTTAGTCCTCTGTCTGCTTTGTGCTCACATTTTGGAAACGTAGGCCTAGTTCTTCTTCATCAAAACTATGATGTGCTTTTCCTCTCTGTGTCTCTCTTTCTGTCCCTGTCTCTCTACTCCTTCCTATCTCCCTGTATCTTTCGATTTTATCAGTCGCGCCCTCTTCGCGAAGGGACTCTCTCTTTCTCTCACACTTTCTCTCCTTCCTTCCTTCCCACCTCATCTCTCTCTCTCTCATCTCTCTCTTTTCCCAAATGAAAATACCATTTCATACATCTTTCTGTCCCTGTCTCTCTGCTCCTTCCTATCTCCCTGTATCTTTCCCTCTTTCTCTCTTTCTTATCTCTCTTTCTCTCACACTTTCTCTCCTTCCTTCCTTCCTTCCCACCTCATCTCTCTCTCTCTCATCTCTCTCTTTTCCCAAATGAAAATACCATTTCATACATCTGCAGTTGTAGATTCTAGTCCACAAAGGTTATGCAAGAAGGTCCCAAAGATGCTTTTTTAAAAAAAAAATTTCCAAGAGGCAACTGCACTTTTGGGTTTTTCTGTGAAGACGTTTCGCTTCCCACCCTCCGGTCAGAGCTGAAGAAGCTTCTTGGATGAGAAGCGAAACATCTTCAAAGAAAAACCAGAAAGTCCAGTTGCCTCTTGGAATTTTTTTTTTAAAAAAGCATTTTTGGGACAACCACAACCTAAATGACTGAGAAACTCCATAGGTACTAATGCTAGAACCAAATAATAATAATAATAATAATAATAATAATAATAATAATAATAATAATAATAATAATAATAATAATAATAATAATAATAACCCTCACATGTTTTGCAAGCTAGCCATTTTGTTTAACGAACCGGAATCTATTTTTATTTCATTTTATTAACAATATACACGGCACATTAGGACAAAGAGCAGGTCCTTGCGTTGGCAATCCAATATTTGAAAAGGAGAGGAAGTGAAGGGGAAAAAAACCCAGCAAAAGTTAAACAAGAGAATATGTATCAATGATATGAGTAGGAGAGGAATCCCTGTAGCTATTGTTATCCTTCTCCACAAATAGCAAAAAGCAGAATAAAGTATATAAATGGGAAATCCTGTATCTTGGCACAATTTATATTACGCTACTTGGAATGGAATGATAATTCTCCAGCAAGAGGCTGCATTCAACCAAAGCTATCCAGAAATAGTCCCATTGTTCAATCACACTATTTTGGAAGCGGTCCAGGAACAACGATAAGGATGACGGAATGGATCCAAACTGATCCTTTGCGTGCATCTTTTCTTTGAATTGTCTTTCGAGTCTCCTTGCAAAACCAGCCATTTTATTTACAGGAAGTCGCTTATAAACATCCATCTTTGACTGGCAAGCAATAGGACGATGAGGTAACCCCCTCAAACATGCTAACAAAGCGGCCGATAAAATAAAATCTAAGAGCAGACTCTCGATATCTATTTTATGGATGGCCAATTAATGTTTAATGGCATCTATTAAGACCATCTACGTTTCCTAAGTTAACTTCGATCTATTCCAGTCTTGTTACAAGAATTGGACAAAAGGAACTGAGGTTCTTCATTTACTTCGATTAGCTTTTTTATTCAATTTTTCCTAATTTTATCTTTTTTAATAGCACTTGGTTTTTTTTCAGTAAAGGTTCCCCTCGCACATCTGTGCTAGTCGTTCCCGGCTCTAGGGGGAGCTGCTCATCTCTGTTTCGAAGCTGAAGAGCCAGCGCTGTCCGAAGACGTCTCCGTGGTCAAGTGGCCGGCATGATGAAATGCCCGAAGGTGCACGGAACGCTGTTACCTTCCCACCAAAGGTGGTCCCTTTTTTCTACTTGCATTTTTTTACGTGCTTTCGAACTGCTAGGTTGGCAGAAGCTGGGACAAGTAACCAGAGCTCACTTCGTTACGCGACGCTAGGGATTCAAACCCCGGAACTTTCTGATCAACAAGCTCAGCGTCATAGCCACTGGGTTTTTTAAAATAACTTCTTATGTTATAAGCCGTCCAGAATCGCTGTATCAGTGAGACGGGTGGCACAGAAGTTTTATAAACAAACAAACAAACTCTTTGCTCTTGAATTTTATAAATGTGTTTGCTAGGAGGGAATAACAAATAACAGTAGCATTTAGACTGCAACGGGCTTTACAGCCCTCTCTAAGCAGATTAGAGTCAGCCTATTGCCCAACAATCTGAGTCCTCAATTTACCAACCTTGGGGGAAACAGGAGACTGAGTCAACCTTGAGCCTGGTGAGATTCGAACTCTGGAAATCAGCAGAATAGGATTGAAGGGCAGAGAGAAGCCTACAAGTTGACATGCAGTAAACCATAATCCATTTAGGGTTCTAGTTTGATCCCATTGATTGAAAACCCCAACAGAGTTTGTTTTTTTTTGGGGGGGGGGAGTGCACTTTGGGAAAAAGTGCAAAGAAGAGCAATTAAGATGATTAAGGACTCAAGGGCAAAAACATATGAAGAACGGTTGCAGGATTTGGGCTTGGCCAGTCTAGAGAAAAGAAAGATGAAGGGTAACATCATAGCAATCTTCTAGTATTTGAGGGGCTGCCACAAAGAGGAGGGGGGGTGTCAACTTATTTTCCAAAGTACCTGAAGGCAGGACAAGAAGCAGCGGATGGAAACTGATCAAGGAGAGAAGCAACCTGGAATTAAGGAGAAACTTCCTAACAGTGAGGACAATTAACCAATGGAACAGCTGGCCACCAGAAATGGTGAGTGCTCCATCAGTGGAGGTTTTTAAGAGGAGACTAGACAGCCACTAATCTGAAATGGTAAAGGATCTCCTGCTTGAGCAGGGGGTTGGACTAGAAGTCCTCCAAGGTCCTTTCCAGCTATATATATCTGGTGAGTAGGACCTCGTCGAAACATTGCCAAGATACTCGTGCTCCATCCCGAAGAGACTGGACAACCACCGGTCTGAAAAGGGCATAGGGTCTCCTGCTTAAGCAGGGGGTTGGACTAGAAGACCCCCAACTCTATTCAGCTTGATCTTGACATGTAAAATGTAAAATGCATATGTACGTATTACCTGTACTTAAGTACTTAAGGCATATTTTTGGTCTCTTGTCTTGGTTAGAATAACAGAGTTGGAAGGGACCTTGGAGGTCTTCTAGTCCAACCCCCTGCTTAGGCAGGAAACCTTACACCACTACAGACAAATGGTTGTCCAACATCTTCTTAAAAACGGTGTTTTTAAGCTCCAGTGTTGGAGCATTCACAACTTCTGTTGGTTGATGTGCGGACACCTGATTGCTTTAATCTGGGCTGTCTTTGGGGGGTAGTATGTTTTTGTTTCGTGTCATTGCCGTTGTTTTGTGTTTGCACTGGTTTAAGCCGCCCAGAATCTATAGGAGTGGGAGGCCCATATAAATTTAAACAGACCAACAAACGAATCTTCCACAAGGGAGGCTTACCATGGAGAGGGGAGCCAGATGGGCTGCTGGAAAGGCCCGGCACGGGACTGCAGCGCCCTCCTTGTTTGGTGGTCAGCTCTTGCTCGATCTCCTCCAGCCCCGCGCTCTTCTGGAAGCGGCTCATGCGGTTGACGACGCGGGAGGACAGGTGAGTCCGTACACAGGGCTGCCCTCCATAGGGGTTGATGGGGAAGACGTGGGAGGTGCCTCGGAGGGTGCTGACCGACACCCACCGGCAGTCGTGGCTGAAGGCGATGTCTTGCACCTGGAGAGGGAAGAAGGGCGGGACGGGTTAAGCGGTGCAGGTACAAACGCCAAGGCGAATCGATCAAAGAGGAATGTTTGTAGCTCAGGATTAAAATGAGGAGTTCTGGGGGGGGGGGGGAATCCCTAAGCTTGGTTTGGTGTGTTTTTTGCAGATGTTTCATTACTCAGTTAGGGAGCATCAGGGCTAGAAGGGAGGGGGTTGTGAAGTGGAAAAGAAAGGGAAGAGGGGGAGGAGGAAAAGGACAGGGAGGGAGTGGAGGAATAGAATAGAATACAATACAATACAATACAATAGCAGAGTTGGAAGGGACCTTGGAGGTCTTCTAGTCCAACCCCCTGCCTAGGCAGGAATCCCTACACCGTTCCAGACAAATGGCTATCCAACATCTTCTTAAAGACTTCCAGTGTTGGCGCATTCACAACTTCTGGAGGCAACTTCTGTTCCACTGATTAATTGTTCTGACTGTCAGGAAGTTTCTCCTTAGTTCTAAGTTGCTTCTCTCCTTGATTAGTTTCCACCCATTGCTTCTTGTCCTGCCCTCAGGTGCCTTGGAGAATAGCTTGACTCTTTCTTCTTTGTGGCAACCCCTGAGATATTGGAAGACTGCTATCATGTCCCCCCTGGTCCTTCTTTCTATTAAACTAGACATCCCCAGTTCCTGCAACCGTTCTTCGCATGTTGCTGCAGGAGGAAGAGGAAGAGAGGAGGAAAAGGAGGAGGAAGAGAAAGAGGAGGGGTAAGATGAAGACTGTGGGGTCTTTGGGGCTCTCTTAGCATAGTTGTTTTCATGCAGATGTTGCATTACGCAACTAGGTAACGTCATCAGTGCTAGAAGGGAGGGAGCTGAAGTGGAAGAGAAGGAGACGTGTGGAATAAAGAGAAAGAGGGGAAGGGAGGAGAAGGGGAGAAAGAAGAGGAAGATTGTGGAGTCCTTGGTGCTCTCTGAGTTTGGTAGTTTTCTTGCAGACGTTGCATTAACCAACTAGGGTAATCATCATCCATGCTAGAATCCACTACACATCGGTGCATCCCCTCCCTTGCTAGCTTGCTACTCAGAAAAACTTCTCTTCCACCGTCATAAGTACATGTCAGTGGCCAAGCGTCTGAATTTGGGCCCTGTGACCCTGGGGATCACTGCAATGGCTGTCCGTGTGAAACACGGGCATAAGTCACTTTGTTTTTCAGTGCCGCTGTAGCTTTGAATGGTCACTAAAGGAATGGTTGAAAGTCGAGGACTACCTGTCTATGAAAAGGATGGGAGAGTTCTTGCAAAAGATAAAGAGAAGGAGCTAACGGCTGCTGGAATTTCAAAAGTCAGAATGGAGTTGCAGGAATACAGCATCGATACAGGAAGTCCTCGACTTACAACGGTCCATTTAGTGACCCATCAAAGATACAACGGCACTGAGACTTAGGGCCATTTTTCACACTTACGACCGTTGCAGCGTCCCCCACAGTCACATGATCAAAATTCAGACGCCTGGCTACTGGTTCATATTTATGACGGTTGCAGTGTCCTGGGGTCACGTTATCCCCTTCTGCGTCCTTCTGACAAGCCAAGTCAGTTGGGGAAGCCAGATTCACTTAACAACCTAACTGAACAACTGCAGTGACACACTTAACAACAGCGACAAGAAAAGTTGCTGAATGGGGCAGAACTCCCTTAACAAATGTTTCGCTCAGCAACCTAAGTTTTGGCCTCCATTGTGGTCGTAAGTTGAGGACTACCTGCTCTCCCTAGGGAACCTTTCCTTCCTCCTGTGTAGAAAATCCCCGGGGGTGGGAGGAAAAAAAGGATTTTTAAAAAATTAATTAAGAGCAGAAGGGGGTCAAAAAGTTTAAGATTTAAACTTTGGGGTCAAAAGTTTTATTAACGCCAATTTTCAATACCGACTCCAGCAACCCGAACAACTTTAGAAGGGCTTAAAAATCGGTTTTAGCTCAATCAGGGGCCCAGCGCAATAAAACCCACGGCTGTTGCAGCAACACAAATTGCCACACAAAAAAACCCCACAGGAGCCTGCTGTAATTTTTTGGAACTGAATTTGGCTCTGGGTGCTGGTTTTTAACAGCAGGCCAGCTACGGATTCGATGCTTGCTGGTTTTTTTTCAATCCCGAGAAAACATGAGAAACGAGAGGTAAATCATCACCAGCAAAAACAACAGATCTCTCCCCCCACCAACCCAAGTTTTGGATGTGGTCTGAAATTAAAGGGGAGGGGAGATTCCCCTCTTCCCAAAGGGGGAAGGACTTTGAACTTTCTTTCTTTTCTTTTTTTCTGAAGGAAGTTGCACGAAAACAGGCAAATCGTTCCCAGCCAACGTTCCGGAAAATAAATAAATAAATGAAGGTTTCTTAGAGGTTCAAATCTGGGAAGCTATAACTTGATTTGGAAAATATGGCACTCAGAAATTAGTGAGGGGATGATGAAGCCGTAAGTCTCCCTCCGTGAGCCCTCATATTCTGATGGATTCAGTGCCTGTCTAGAAATTTTTTTTGAACAGATTAACAGAGTTGGAAGGGACCTTGTAGGTCATCTAGTCCAACCGCCCCCCCCAAGCAGAAGACCCTACACCATTTCTGACAGATGGCAGTCCAGTCTCTTCTTGAAAGCCTCCAGTGATGAAGCTCCCACAAAGTCTGAAGGCAACTTCTGTTCCATGGGTTGATTGTTCTCTCTGTCAGAAAATTCCTCCTTATTTCCAGGTTGAATCTCTCCTTGGTCCGTTTCCATCCATCATTCCTTGTCTGGCCTTCAAGTGTCTTAGAGAATAGCTTGACCGCCTCCTCTCTCTGTGGCAGCCCCTCAAACACTGGAAGACTGCTCTCCTGTCTCCTCTGGTCCTTCTCTTCCCTAGACTAGCCATGCCCAGTTCCTGCAACCGTTCATCCTATGTTTTAGCCTCCAGTCCCCTCATCATCAATTGTGTGACTCACACAATGAAATACATCGGTATCCTGAAAGTATTGGTTGATACCAGGTGTTGCCTCCATCCCCACTCTGGAAAGAGTGCAGAGAAGAGCAGCAAAAATGATTAGGGAACTGGGGGATAAAACATACAAAGGACGATTGCTGGAACTGGGTAGGTCTAGTTTAATGAAAAGAAGGACTAGGGGAGACATGATAGCAATGTTCCAATATCTCAGGGGTTGCCACAAAGAAGAGGGAGTTAAACTATTCTCCAAGGCACCTGAGGGTAGAACAAGAAGCAATGGGTGGAAACTAATCAAGGAGAGAAGCAACTTAGAACTGAGGAGAAACTTCCTGAGTTAGAATAATGAATCAGTGGTACAAGTTGCCTCCAGAAGTTGTGAATGCCCCAACACTGGAAGTCTTTAAAAAGATGTTGGATAGCCATCTGTCTGAAACGGTATAGGGTTTCCTGCTTAGGCAGGGGGTTGGACTAGAAGACCTCCAAGGTCCCTTCCAACTTTGTTATTCGGTTATTGTCAAGGCTGACGCACTTCTGCCCACAACCTGATAATCAGTAAAGTTATACAGGTAGGCCTTGACTTACAGTAGTTCATTTAATGCTGAAGAGGGGATTGGATCTGATGATCTCTAAGGCCCCTTCCAACTAATGCAGAGGTAGTCCTCAACTTACAACGGTTCATTTAGTGATTGAAGTTACAACAGCACTGAAAGGAGTGAATTATGACCATTTTTCACAGCTGTGACCTTTGCAACATCCCCAGGATCATGTGATCAAAAACCAGGCCTTTGTCAACTGACTCATATTTCTGACGGTTGCCGTGTCCTGGGGTCACGTGATCCCCTTTTGCAAGCAAAGTCAACGGGGAAGCCAGATTCATTTAACAACGGAGTCACCAACTGAAGTGATTTACTTAACAACTGTGACAAGAATGGTCATAAAATGGGGACAAAACCCACTTAACAAATGGCTCACTTAACAACAGACTCTGCAAAGGGGGCTAGAGAGGAAAAGCTACAACCTGTTGTGGCCCACCAATGGCCAGCAGAGCTGGCAGCAGAGTCAGACAGTGAGGAGGTTGGGGAGGAACCTGGGCCAGTCCTGGAGTCTGGGGAAGGCTCGGACGAGGGCTCTGTGTCGGAGGCAGAGAGGGGGCCAGGGCCGTATGCCAGTTATCAGCTGCCTTTGGAGTCAGACATCAGTGGGGAAAAGTCTTACAATGGCCAAAACAACTTTGCCGAAAAGAAAATACGTTGTTGGAAAATACTTATGATTATTACTTTTTTCTTTTAATTTAAGGGTCCTACGATATCAAGGAGCCTTCCGGGTAGACAAAAGAGGCAGCGGGGACACGGTTAACACTGCCACCGGCAGTTATGGCTTTTCCACAGCGGGTTATTTAAGAGAAAAGGGCATCCAAACCCTGAAAGAGGCAAACGGAGATGCTTCCCTTGACGATAAAGCGAGCCCGAGATGATTTTGCCAAGCCAAAATAGCGCCTCAATTCTACAGGCTCTGAAGCCAGGCCACACCACCAAAGGAATTATGGATACACAGAGGAAGTGTGTGTGTGTGTGTGTGTGTGTGTGTGTGTAAAAATTCCTCCTAAAACTCTCCGAAGCCATGCCACACCACAAAGAAATTATGAATATACAGTGTGTGTGTGTGCGTGCGTGTATACACACACACAGCAATTTGCAATAGCCCTTAGACTTATATACCGCTTCACAGTACTTTACATCGCCCTCTAAGCGGTTTACAGAGTCAGCCTCTTGCCCCCAACAATCTGGGTCCTCATTTTACCCACCTCGGAAGGAGGGAAGGCTGAGTCAACCTTCAGCTGGTCAGGATGGAACTGCCAGCAGTTGGCAGAATTAGCCTGCAATACTGTACTCTAACCAGTGCATCCTAACTACATATGCAAATCCATCTAATCCATCCATCCGACCATCCTCTCACCTACTTCTCTCTCTCTCTCTCTCTCTTTCCATCCATCCATCCAACCAACCTTTCTCTCTCTCTCTCTCTCTCTCTCTCTCTATCTATCTATCTATCTATCTATCATCTATCTACCCTACCTATCTATCTATCTATCTATCTATCTATCTATCTATCTATCTATCTATCTATCTATCTATCATCTATCTATCCATCCACCCACCCACCCATCCATCCATCCTACCAACATATCTATCTATCTATCTATCTATCTATCTATCATCTATCTATCTATCTATCTATCTATCTATCTATCTATCTATCTATCTATCTATCCATCCATGCAACCAACTAACCAATCTTCCTATCTATCTATCTATCATCTATCTATCTATCTATCTATCTATCTATCTATCTATCTATCTATCTATCATCTATCTATCTATCATCTATCTATCCATCCACCCACCCATCCATCCATCCAACCAACCTACCCACCCACCCACCCACCCACCCATCCATCCATCCATCCATCCATCCATCCTACCAATCTTCCTATCTGTCTGTCTGTCTGTCTGTCTGTCTGTCTGTCTGTCTGTCTGTCTATCCATCCATCCATCCAACCAATCTTCCTATCTATCTATCCATCCATCCATCCAACCAACCAATCTTCCTATCTGTCTGTCTGTCTCTCTATCCATCCATCCATCCAACCAATCTTCCTATCTATCTATCCATCCATCCATCCAACCAACCAATCTTCCTATCTGTCTGTCTGTCTGTCCGTCCGTCCACCCACCCATCCATCATCCACCCATCCATCCCTCCTAAAACTCTCCCAGCATTTAAATGGGAAACGTATTGGACCTGACAGAGGAACATGGGCTTTGTGGCAAGGAAGACCCGAGACTGAGATGGGCTTGGAGAAGGGCGAGAGATCCTATTCACACATCAAACGTTCTTCCTTTCTTTTAATAGTGATGGAATGCCAGCTGAAATACACTCCCTAATAGACAAGCGTCAGAATACAGAAAAGGGCCCCCAGGTGTGTAGAAATACAAGTAGTCCTTGACTGATGACCACAACTGAGCCCAATATTTAAATTGCTAAGTGAAATATTTCGTTAAGTGAGGGCTTGTCCCATTTTATGACCTTTCTTCCCGCGGTTGTCAAGTGAATCCCTGCAGTCTTTAGACACTTTTTTGTCAGTGCCATTGTAACTGTGAATGGTCACTAAATCAAACTGTTGTAAGTCGATGACTACGGTATACACCCTAATAGATAAGTATCGGCATGCAGAAAAAGACCTCCATATCTGCAAGAAATACACTGAAAAGAAATAATCAATATTGGACAAGATTACTACGCTTGGCTTGCCCCATCAACAAGATATGTTCTCTGTGCTTTAAGCAGCTTCGTGCTTATTAAGACCAAGGGTGTGGGTTTTTTTAATTATCAAATAGTTTTGCATTTATCATGATGCGTCTGCAGGACGTTTTATCCCTGCAGATTAGAAAGTTTACATACGAAATGAAAGAGTCATATTTACAGAAAGAAGAAGGAAGCTGTGACTCAGACGATCTTAAACTTAATTCCCATTTTAGTAGCGGAAATGGTTGGGAATTATATCAGATGCAGCCTGGGATCGTCCTAACGACCACAGCTTCCTCATCCGTGACTTACAGCTTAATCCCAGGCAACGGAGTTTCCCTTGGTTTGAAGGTTCAAACTCTTAATTTAAAGCTTCGTCCATGATTTATGTTTCTGGGGTCTTTGATACTCTCTGAGCCCGGCGGTTTTCTTGCAGATGTTTCATGACCAAAGTAGGTAACATCAGGGCATTGATGACGTTAGCTAGTTTGGTAATGAAACGTCTGCAAGAAAACCACCAAGTTTAGAGAGCACCCAGGACCCCACAGTTCAACCCTGAGCTACAAATATTCTCTTTGAGGATTTCTGCTTTTTTTGTGGCTTCAAAAATATCCCGCCTGTGCTACACAGTCTAAGAATGACAAGGAATCAGGTTTATCAAGTAATAAGACATCACCTATCCTCCAATCTGGCAGAAAGGATACTTAAAGAGACTAAACTGGCTAATTCTTTCCTGCAATAGTTTTCTTATCAAAACCAAGAAATTTTTGTTTATTTAACAATCTATGTATCTCAGAGATGAAGCTTTTTTAAGCAACCCATTCCCCCCCTTTAAAGGTAAAGGTTCCCCTCGCACATAAGTGCTAGTCATTCCCGACTCTAGGGGGCGGTGCTCATCTCCGTTTCAAAGCCGAAGAGCCAGCGCTGTCCGAAGACGTCTCCGTGGTCATGGGGCCGGCATGACTCAACGCCGAAGGGACACAAATGCTGTTCCCTTCCCACCAAAGGTGGTTCCTATATTTCTACTTGCATTTTTACCTGCTTTCAAACTGCTAGGTAGGCAGAAGCTGGGATAAGGAACAGGAGCTCACTCTGTTACACGGCGCTAGGGATTCGAACTGCCAAATTGCAAACCTTCTGATCAACCATCTCAGCGTCTTAGCAACTGAGCCACTGTGTCCCTTCCTACCCCTTTATGGACAGACAAAACCAGATTTTCAAATTAACAGAGTTGGAAGGGACCTTGTAGGCTGTTGAAGTGATTGTCCCGTTGTCCTATTGCGCCGTCTGGAAGGGTTGGGGATCGGGGGCACCGTATTGCGGTGGTTCCGCTCCTACCTCTCTGGCCGGACGCAATGTGTGTTGACAGGGGAGCAGAGGTCGACCCCGAGGCCCCTTACTTGTGGGGTCCCACAGGGGTCGATCCTCTCGCCTCTCCTGTTCAACACATATATGAAACCGCTGGGCGAGATCATCCGTGGTTTTGGGGTGAGATATCATCTGTACGCTGATGACACTCAGCTGTATATTTCCACCCCAACGAGGCTGTTGAAGTGATGTCCCGTTGTCTGGAAGCCGTGCGGGTCTGGATGGGTGACAACAGGCTCAGGCTCAGGCTCAACCCCTCCAAGACAGAGTGGCTGTGGCTTCCGGCACCCCGGTACAACCAGCACATTCCATCGCTGGCCATCGGGGATGAACAATTAGCCCCGGTGGAACGGGCACGCAATTTGGGCGTCCTCCTTGATGCCCGGCTGGCTATGGAAGATCATGTGGCAGCCGTGGCGAGGGAGACGTTCCACCAGGTTCGCCTGGTGCGCCAATTGCGACCCCTTTTGGACCGGGAGGCCCTGCACACAGTCACTCACGCGCTGGTGACGTCTCGCCTGGACTACTGTAATTCTCTCTACATGGGGCTCCCCTTGAGGTGCACCCGGAGACTGCAGTTGGTCCAGAATGCAGCCGCGCGGGTAATTATGGGGAGATCGAGGTTCTCCCATATAACACCGCTCCTGCGCGAGCTGCACTGGCTTCCCGGTAGGGGTGCGCTTCAAGGTGTTAGTTACCATCTTCAAAGCGCTCCATGGCATAGGGCCTAGTTACCTGCGGGATCGTGTCCTGCCCCATACATCCCTGCGGCCCATTCGCTCACACAGAGAGGGTCTCCTCCGGGTGCCGTCCTCTAGAGATTGTCAGAGGGCGGTGCCCAGGAGTAGGTCCTTCTCTGTGGCGGGCCCTACCCTTTGGAACGACCTCCCCCCAGACATTAGAACAACAACCGATCTCCGCTCCTTCCGCAGTAAACTGAAGACCCACCTGTTTCGGCTAGCCGGCCTGGCATAACTCGACAACTTTTCCACCCCTAGGTCATATTTAATTGTTAATTTTAGTTTTTAAACTATTAATGTTATTGGGGTTTTAACCTTTTTCAGTATTGTAATTATTTATTTATTTTTTACCTCCTCTGTACGACACTGTGCTGACTGTTGCTTGTGTACATCGCCCCGAGTCCCTGTGGGGAGAGGGGGCGACTAATAAGTTTAAATAAATAAATAAATAAATAAATAAATAAATAAATAAATAAATAAATAAATAAATAAATAAACAAACAAACAAACAAACAAACAAATAAATAAATAAATAAAGTCCAAGGCACAACTTCTGAAGTGAACTTCTGTTCCATCGGTTGATGGTTCTCACTGTCAGAAAATGTATCCTATTTCCAGGTTGAATCTCTCCTTGGTCAGTTTCCATCCATTGTCTGACCACCAGGTGCCTTGGAAATTAGCTTGGCCACCTCCTCTCTGTGGCAGCCCCTCAAATATTGGAAGACTGCTATCCTGTCTCCCCTGGTCCTTCTCTTCTCTAGACTAGCCATGCCCAGTTCCTGCAACCATTCATCGTATATTTTAGCCTCCAGGCCCCTCATCATCCTGGTTGCTCTTCTCTGCCCTCTTTCTAGAGTCTCAATCTCTTTTCTATAGTGTGGTGACCAAAACTGGATGCCGTACTCTAGGTGTGGCCTTACTAAGGCTTTATAGAGTGGTCTTAGTACCTCCCTTGATCTTGATTGTATCCCTCTGTTAATGCAATTTAGGATTGCATTGGCTTTTTTGGCTGCCGCTGCACACGGCTGGCTCCTATTTAGCTGGTTGTCCACTAAGGCTCCAAGATCCCTCTCATAATTACTGCTATTAAGCCTGGTTTCACCCAGTCTACATGTGCACCACTTCAAGTAGCTCAGGTCTAAATTACTTAACTCAATGAAAAGTCTAAAGAAGCAACAATGAAACATTTTAAAGTTAACCCCATCCAAGATAAATGGGTTTTCATAGCAACCAATGCCAAAGTATTGGAAGATCCAGGTTAGTTTTGTAGGAAGACACACATCCAGGGGTGGGTTCCTGCCAGTTCTCACCTCTTCTATAGAAGAGGTTCCATAAATCTACAGTGCCGTTTAGAACCGGTTCCAGCTTTCTCCCCCCGCCCCTCCGCACCACGCTTGCCCCGCCCACCACTCACCAATCGCCCCGCCCGTCTCTAAGAGTCCTATCTAAACCTATCTTCGGCTTAAAACAGGGGTGGGTTCCTGCCAGTTGTAACCTCTTCTATAGAAGAAGTTCCACAAATCTACAGTGCCATTTAGAACCGGTTCCAGCTCCCTCCCCCCGCCCGTCCGCATATCATCAAGATGAAGAGCAAGAGGAGGAATTCTGGGAGTTGAAGTCCACAAGTCTTAAAGCTGTCAAGTTTGAACACCCCTGGGGTTTTTTTTCCTAAAGGCTTAGGGGTGCAAGGGTCTTGTAACTTGACAGCTTTAAGACTTGCACACTTCAATGCCAGAGTTCCTGAGCCAACATGACTGGAGGAGGAATTCTGGGAGTTGAAGTCCACAAGTCTTAAAGCTGTCAAGTTTGAGCACCCCTGGGTTTTTTTTTCCTAAAGGGTTAAGGGTGCAAGGGTCTTGTAACTTGACAGCTTTAAGACTTGTGTGCTTCAAATGCCAGAGTTTCTGAGCTAACATTTTGGTTGCTAAGCAAGAGCGTTGTTAAGTGAGTTTCACCACATTTTACAAGTTGGCCACGCCCACCCAATCACATGGCTGGCAAGCCACTACCACCCGGTCGCATGGCCAGCAAGCCACTCCCACAAAGCAGGCCACACCTACAGAAGAGGTTCTAAAAAAAATTAAAACCCACCACTGCACAGACCCCTCCCCAGATTAAATTATTCTTTAGTCTTAATATTAAAAAGAGGCAGGATAGACTATTTCCCCAAAGGAGAAGTGGAGAAACATGTTCTTAGAGGCAGAAAGTAGCCGGACAGATAAATAGACAGACAGATAGATATTACAAATAATTGAAGGTGGAGAACAATATGTGGCCCGTTTTTACTTCACAGGGTAGCCCAACGAATTGTATCAGTATCAATAAAACGGCTGGGCACTCACCCGCTCAGAGCCACCTTATAGAGAAGACGGGCAGTGTAAAAATGTAATAAATAAATAAACTGCCAAGCTTAACATCCTCCAGTGATGCCACAATTTCGCCACTGCTCCGTAAAGGATTCTATCAGTGCAGCGTTCCTCCCCCTTGGCTATTTTAAGATGTGTGGGGGCTTCATCTCCCAGAATTCCCCAGCCAGACATGAATTCTGGGAGTTGAAGTCCACAAGTCTTGAAGGTGCCAAGGTTGGACAGCCCTAATTTAAATCTTAAAGGATAAGGTGGGAATTTGTGGGTTGCTCAAATCTTCTGTTCTTTGGGAGCTGGGGGGGGAAAACCCCTGCAGAATTCTTTATCGCTCTCTGCAGTGAAATCCTGCGGCGCAGCACGGATCAAAACCCTCTAGACTCCCAAGTTCTGGAAGAAAATGAGGCGTGTACAACCCATTCATGGAGTTCTTAATTTGAGAGCCAGCCACCCTTACACCCCCTAAATTTGTTGTCTTTCAATGCTTTCCAGCCCACCCTCTTGACGTTCCCTAGATCAAAGGACCGGCGGTTGGCTGGTGGGCCAACTGAAGTCCACTGAAAGGTTCTTCACCATAAAATGTGGTCCTCTCGCTTCCTGCTAGGAGGCCTTCGGAGGACACATGGTGAACATGTGTAGAGGGAGGGCCCGCTGGTCCAGAGTCCATGTGGACGGCGTGTACAGCATGAAAGGGGCTTTTATGTATGTGTATCTACCAACGGTGCACACACACACACACACACACACACACACGGAGGCCGTTCTCCAACCATGCATTATAAATGTGTAGGTTGGAGTGAAGCCAGGCGGCCGTGGTCCTCCTTCCTATTCATCTCCAGAGTAAGTGAACTCCTGGGAGGAATTGAAGATAAGCCTTCATGTCTGAAATGAACCGATCCTCAACTACTGAACAACAAACAACGGATGAAGTGAGCCAAGGACAGGATAATTCAGATACCATATGCGCTCTCATCCTCACCTTTGGTCTGGGGTGTCATGGCAAGAGACTGCACAAACTTTCTTTCTTTCTTTCTCTTTCATTCTTTCTTTCTTCTTTCCTTCCTTCCTCCCTTCCTCCCTCCCTCCCTCCTTCCTTCCTCTCTCCCTCCTTCCCTCCCTCCTTCCTTCCTCTCTCCCTCCTTCCCTCCCTCCTTCCTTCCTTCCTTCCTCTCTCCCTCCTTCCCTCCCTCCTTCCTTCCTTCCTCTCTCCCTCCTTCCCTCCCTCCCTCCTTCCTTCCTCTCTCCCTCCTTCCCTCCCTCCTTCCTTCCTTCCTCTCTCCCTCCTTCCCTCCCTCCTTCCTTCCTCTCTCCCTCCTTCCCTCCCTCCTTCCTTCCTTCCTTCCTCTCTCCCTCCTTCCCTCCCTCCTTCCTTCCTCTCTCCCTCCTTCCCTCCCTCCCTCCTTCCTTCCTCTCTCCCTCCTTCCCTCCCTCCCTCCCTCCCTCCTTCCTTCCTTCCTCTCTCCCTCCTTCCCTCCCTCCTTCCTTCCTCTCTCCCTCCTTCCCTCCCTCCTTCCTTCCTTCCTTCCTCTCTCCCTCCTTCCCTCCCTCCTTCCTTCCTTCCTCTCTCCCTCCTTCCCTCCCTCCCTCCTTCCTTCCTCTCTCCCTCCTTCCCTCCCTCCCTCCTTCCTTCCTTCCTTCCTTCCTTCCTCTCTCCCTCCTTCCCTCCCTCCTTCCTTCCTTCCTTTCATAAAAGCGATGTGAGCCTTTTGGTACCAACCTCAAAGGAAAATATCACAAACAGTACAGAGTAACGGAGTTGGAAGGGACCTCGGAGGTCTTCTAGTCCAACCCACCACTCAAGCAGGAGACCCTAATGCAGTGGTTCTCAACCTGTGAGTCGGGACCCCTTTGGTGGTCAAACAACCCTTTCACAGGGCTCGCCTAAGACCATCGGAAAACACATATTTTCGATGGTCTTAGGAACCGAGACACCAATTTTATGGTTGGGGAGTCACCACAACATGAGGAACTGTATTAAAGGGTCGCGGCATTGGGAAGGTTGAGAACCACTGCCCTAATGCCATTCTGGACAAATGAGATATTGCAATATTTGAGAGGGCGACACAAAGAAGAGGAGGTCAACCTATTTTATGAAGCGCCAGAAGGCAGGACAAGAAGCAAGGGATGGAAATTAATCAAGGAGAGAAGCAACCTGGAGTTAAGGAGAAAATTCCCAACGGTGAGGTCAGTTAACCAGTGGAACTGCTTGCCTCCAGAAGTTGTGTGTGCCCAAACACTGGAGGTTTTTAAGAAGAGGCTGGACAGCCGCTTGTCTCAAATGGTATAGAGCCGTGATGGCGAACCTATGGCAAGGGTGCCACAGGTGGCAGGAGGAGCCCTCTCCAGGCACACGAGCCGTCACCCAGCTCAGTCCCACCATGCATACATGCCTGTGACTCCCGACGGCCAGCCGATTTTGGGGTCTCTGCCACGCATGTGAGAGACATGTGCGCATGCATAGGGGGGGATCGTGCGCACATGCGTGGGGACTGAGGGGATCATACGTGCATGCGTGGGGTGCATTGCATTAAGAGTGTGGGCATGCACATAGGCGTTTTTGTTCCTGTGCGTGCATTTTTGGCACACAAGGAGAAAAAGGTCAGCCATCACTGGTACAGAGTCTACTGCTTGAGCAGGGGGTTCAACTAGAAGACCTCCAAGGTCCCTTCCAGCTCTAATGGATTCTAAATGGCTGTCCAGTCTCTTCTTGACACCTCCAGTGATGTAACATCCACAACCTCTGGAGAGAAGTCAATCCACTGATTAATTGTTCCAGCTGTCAAGAAATTCCTTCTTAAATCTAGGTTGGATATCTCTTTGATGAGCTTCCATCCATTGCTTCTTACCTGCCCCTCAGGTGCTTTGGAGAATACGTTGATCCCCTTTTCAAATGTTGGAAAACTGCTATCATGTCACCCCTAGTCCTTCTCTTCGTTAGACTAGACATAACCAGTTCCTGCCACCATTTTTTAAAATAGGTTTTGGCCTCCAGCCCCTTTAGACTCTGGAGAGAGTGCAGAGAAGAGCAACAAAGATGATTAGGGGACTGGAGGCTAAAACATATGAAAAACGGTTGCAGGAGCTGGGTATGTCCAGTTTAATAGAAAGAAGGATTAGGAGAGACATTATAGCAGTGTTCCAATATCTCAGGGGCTGCCCCAAAGGAGAGGGAGTCAAACTATTCCCTAAGGCACCTGAGGGTAGAACAAGAAGCAATGGGTGGAAACTAATCAAGGAGAGAAGCAACTTAGAACTGAGGAGAAACTTCCTGACAGTGGGAACAATGAATCAGTGGAACAGAAGTTGCATCCAGAAATTGTGAATGCCCCAACACTGGAAGTCTTTAAGAAGATGTTGGATAGCCATTTGTCTGAAAAGGTATGGGGTTTCCTGCCTAGGCAGGGGGTTGGGCTAGAAGACCTCCAAGGTCCCTTCCAACTCTGCTATTGTATTGTATCACCTTTGCACACTTTCTAGAATGTCAACATCTTTTTTGTACTGTGGTGACCACAACTGGACACAATATGCCACATGTGGCTTTACCAGTGTACGGTTCTTTGCCACTCATGGCATGAACCACCAATCTCAGATCCCATTAGTGGCTTTTTTTCAACGTTTATGCAAAGCCTGTCTCATTTCTGCTCATCCTGCGGGCTAATGTACCTAGCAGCGTATTTATTTATAACATCCCTCTGCATTTGTTGTTAAACTGTGAGGTTATGTTTGGAGAGCAATAATGCAACAGGGATTTTTATTCTCTACATATATTTACACTGATGCTTTGAGGGGGAGATCGGAAGCGAGGTCAAACGGGCTTTTAAATACATCACTGGGATGAAATTCCTGGGAGCAGCCAAACAGATTCAACAGGATGGGGCTGAATTTATCGTTAAAAGAAAAGCAGATCACACAAGCAGAAGGGCTAGCCCTCTCGAGCCACACAAGCGAGGCCACACGTGGAGTACTGAGTCCAGGTCTGGTCACCACGGGGCAAAAAAATGCAGAAAGAGCACAGAGAAGAGTAACTAGGATGATAAGGCAGGGGTGGACAAAGCCTCTCGGTCTGTGGCCCATTGGGAACCGGACCATGCAAGCCAACAGGTGAGTGTGCAAAGCTCCATCTGCACAAATAGCGTGCATGCACGCAAAACCATCCTCTTCTCCCCACTGCTGCCACGGTCCACACAGCCTGAAAGATTGGGGACCGCTGTGATAACGGGTCTTATTAATCAATGGTGTTGGATGAGAAGCCAATGCAATCCTAAATTGCATTAGTAGAGGGATACAATCAAGATCAAGTGAGGTACTAAGACCACACCTAGAATACTGTATCCAGTTTTGGTCACCACACTATAAAAAAGATGTTGAGACACTAAAAAATGGCAGAGAAGAGCAACCAAGTTGATTAGGGCTGGTAGCTAAAACAATGAATGGTTACAGGAACTGGGCAGCGGTATCGGTCAGTGAGGAGGCTGGGGAGGAACATGGGCCAGTCCTGGGGGCTGAGGAAGGCTCGGACGAGGGCTCTGTGTCGGAGGCAGAGAGGGAGCTAGACAGCAGCGAGGCAGAGGAACAGCTGGAGCCTGTTCCCAGTGTGCGCATGCGCAGAGCTGCCAGAAGACAAGAACAACTAAGAAAGCAGGGTCCACGTGGGAGTAAAGACACACCTTGGAGGTGATTGGAAAAGGACACAAAAGAGGAGCGAATGGGGAGGGGGCTTTTGCAGGAAACAATTCAGCCATTCAGTCGTTTCAAGAGTGGAAAGTTCTGCTTGTGACTATAAGAGACTCTGTGCCACGTTTTGCCTTGCCCTGCGTTAGGAAACTACTTATCTGGCAGCTCTCCAAGCGAGTTAAGGTGTGTGTGGATAAACGTTCCTTGGAAAGACTGTTTGCTAAGCCTTGCGGACAGTGAATGGAAGGAATTCACAGTTGTGTCAATAAAAGGGGTTTTGCCGGGACCAAGACTCCATACTTTCTAAGGAAGCCTGGGTCAGAACAAATGAAATGGTTTGCCTCCTGGAGTTGTGGGTGCTTCATCACTAGAGGCTTTCAAAAAGAGACTGGACAATCCTTTGACCAGGATGGCATAAGGCAGGGGTGTCCAAACTTGGCAGCTTTAAGACTTGTGGACTTCAACTCCCAGAATTCCCCAGCCAGCAGAGCTGGGGTCTTAAAGTTGCCAAGTTTGGACACCCCTGGCATAAGGTCTCATGCCCAGAGCAGAGGGTTGGACCAGAAGTCCTCCAAGGTCCCTTCCAGCCATTTGATTCTATGGTCTATGACAGGGGTCCTCAAACTTTTTAAACAGGGGGCTGATTCACGGACCTTCAGACTGTTGGGGGGGGCATGGGTAGGTGGTCATGTGACTGGGTGAGAGCGGCCATTTTAGCAGTCCGTTTTTTCTTTGTCCTTGCTCCTCCCCTACTCACCCATTGGCCCTGGATCATGTGGCTGCACTGGCGAGATCACCCCTTGGTCAGCTGACCCTCCTCCGCACCCTTCGGCCTTTCCTTCGGCAGCAGCGATGTAGTCAGAAGTGCAGCTCAACCGGTGAAATAACTAACCAGAAGTGCAGCTGGAGTGGATGCTCGCTGGAAGGTAAGGCCGACGGTGAGGGGCGGGGCGAGGGGTGGGGCTGAAGGCCACCACTCTGCGGGCTGAATATTTTGCGTTGGTGAGCCGTCTCCGGCCCACGGGCCGTAGTTTGAGGATCATTGGTTTAGGAGTAGCTAAACATAAAGAGGGGGGGGGGCAAAGTAGGTAAGGAAATGTGACACAGGTGCACATAGAAGTCAGTAGAAGGTTTGGATTCCCCCAATCAACACGGATCCTTTTAGGAAATGATTGCCTCTTTTGCAATTCCTCCGAAGGCCGCAGGGTGAAGTGGTGGGAGTTTAGAGCAGCCTCGTCTCTTATCTCTGTTCCCAAGGACTCGTCTTTTAAGCAGCTGCAAACAGACTTGATGAATTATGCTAATTAATTGTTTGTTCTGGCCAGCAGCCCCCTCCCTGTCTGGTCAGGTGAACCCAAGTGTTGAGCCTGGAGCCAAGCAGATCCTGGAAGAACCCTATCTGATGAGGGTTATTTTAGTAACCACTATCTGCTGAGGACATATGAAAGGGGGCGACGAAGCAGCTGCGTCTTCTCATCAGATAATGGCCTTGGTGGTGAAGGAGCAGGAATCTGACCGCTCTTGTAATTATTTTCAAAGGGAACAGCTTGGGCAGCCGCATGTCGAAACTTCACAGCAGACATTTTTCTGAAGGCCTCTTCTGTTTGAAGACCTGCCCAGTTGGAGATCAAGAACCAGAAGGACCGATAAGATGTGTCTTCAAGGGATGGTTATTTATTTGTTGTTAAAAGCATAGGCTGCCCTATTGCATCGTGATCCAGGGCAGCATATTAGACCATTTAAAACAACGCTATTATCAAGTAAGACACACACAGACAAAAATGCCACTGATAGTGTTAATACCACTTTATAAGGCCTTGGTAAGGCCACACTTGGAATACGGCATTCAGTTCTGGTCGCCACGATGTAAAAAAGATGTGGAGACTCTAGAAAGAGTGCAGAGAAGAGCAACAAAGAGGATTAGGGGACTGGAGACTAAAACATATGAAGAACGGTTGGAGGAACTGGGGATGTTTAGCTTAAGAGAAAGAAGGACCAGGGGAGACAGGATAGCAGTCTTCCAATATCCCAATATCTGCCACAGAGAAGAGGGAGTCAAGCTATTATCCAAGGCACCTGAGGGTAGAACAAGAAGCAATGGATGGAAACTAATCAAGGAGAGAAGCAACTTAGAATTAAGGAGAAATATCTTGACAGCTAGAACAATTAAGCAGCAGAACCATCTTCTAGGAGAAGGGAAACTCTGATTACAAACTCCCACTGCCTTGTGGCTCTATCCACTACTGGAAAAGGCTTCAGGTGTAAACCTCGAGGCAAAATCCGGAGCCGGAGTCCCAGAAGCAGTTTGCGACTGTGTACAACCACGTGCGACGCAGCTGGAACCAACCGTATCGGCTCTGCCGTTCCATCGGACTGTTTCAGCGATGTGCAGAGGGGGGGAATCTGCTGCTTGGCTAACAGTCTATCCTCCATATCAATCCACCCAGGCCTCGTGCTCTGGAGAGGACACTCCAGCTTTGACCTCTTTCCAGAGAACGACACCATCGTCTTTTGAGACTGAAGGATGCCAATGCAATGCAGTGTTGTGAGGAAATTCTTACAATGGCAAAAGTGCCCGATGCCAGTCCCCAGCCCAGAAGTTGGGGGATCCCTGCACTAGACCAAAGTGGCTCTATTTTCAGAATTCGGAAGAACTCTTGTTTAACAGCAGCAAGCCAAGCCAGCCTTTGGATTCCAAACAGCATCCCTGGTGTGACCAATTTGGTATTTCTTTTGGACCGGTTCCTTGATGCCTGGGCTGCTGTTCCGCATCTGGGAGCAGTTGAAGTAAAGGAAATTTTCCAGAACTGAATCAATATTTTCCTCAGCCTCCAAAGGTGTTTGCGAAGTACCGCAGAAGGCAGTGCTTGTTGGCTGTTGATCTCCAGTCAAGATCTGACTGGGTTCTGTCCATGACAAACTGTTTCGGTATCGGATGAACAACTTGAGTTGTGAGGCTGGAGGATGGGAAATCCCACTACCCTTTTTTTAAAAAAATATTTTTTTACAATATAAACATACATATTTTATGGATAATGCATTGACTGGGTCTTTTCTAAACAACAACAACAACAACAACAACAACAACAATAATAATAATAATAATAATAATAATGCGAAACAACTGGCCGCTGTGATACAATCGTATAACAACAACAACAACAACAAGCTATCCGCACAAATGCCATTAAGGCCAAAATCGAAAAATCCTCTGATGATGCCAAATGCAGACTCTGCAAAGAAGTTGATGAAACTGTTGACCACATACTCAGCTGCTGTAAAAAAATCGCCCAGACTGACTATAAATTGCGGCACAATTCAGTAGCACAAATGATCCACTGGAATTTGTGCAAAAATTATAATATTAAAACAACAACAAAGTGGTGGGAACATAAGCCTGAAAAAGTCACCGAAAATCAGATGGTCAAGATCCTGTGGGATTTTCGTATACAAACAGACAAAATACTGGCGCATAACACACCAGACATCACACTGGTTGAGAAAAATAAGGTTACAATCATAGACATCACAATACCAGGTGATAGCAGGGTCGAGGAGAAGGAACATGAAAAAGTCGCGAAATACCAGGACTTAAAAATCAAAATCCAACGATTATGGCACAGACCAGCAGTGGTAATTCCAGTGGTAATCGGCACATTACCACATCCAAAAGCACTGGAATTACATTTAAAACAGTTAAAACTTGACAAAATCACCATCAGTCAAATGCAAAAAGCTGCACTGCTTGGATCTGCACGTATATTACGAAAATACGTTACGACGTCCTAGGCCCCTGGGTGGGGCCCGACTAGTAATCAATGCCAAATCCGGCGAAACAACTGGCCGCTGTGATACAATCGTATAATAATAATAACAACAACAACACAAGTAGTATGTGGAGTTCTAATCTTCCAACTCCAACAATACTAGTCTCATTTCATGTTCCTTTTACATTTTCCCATTAATTCGTTTAAACATAAATAGCATTTCTTTGCACCCCTGTGTTTGTTATCCCTTACTAAGTGTTATCAACTAAGTGTTGGAAAACCATTTGCCTGAAATGATATAGGGTTTCCTGTCTAGGCAGGGGGTTGGACTAGAAGATCTCCAAGGTCCCTTAAAAATCACTCATTATTCCACCATAGCTTCAATATTCCAAATGTGTGGGATTACTAATAATGGCAATTATTAACAATATTCCGTCCACCATAGGAATTCATCTCAAAGTCCCCACCATTTCTAATCCTTAGTATTTTAAATTCTCAATATGTGTTAACAGACTGTTGGTATTAATCATGCAATTAAATTACGTAATCTTAAATTACCATTGACTAATCTGAACCCTTGTAGGTGAGAAAGTCTTGAAAGCATCTGAGCTCATTTCAGCTTCTGATTCTTCCTAGGGTTGGGGGGCAAAAATCACGCTAATTTCGGCTCCTCACAGCTTCCTGCTCCGGTTAGAAGGCAGCAATGATGGTTGAACTCTGCTGACCATCCAACAATTCCGATTTCCAGGAAAGAAGACTAATATTTTAACAAGGCAGGGACGTTTTCTGAAGCCCTGTGATGTTTCCCGAGATAGTGCATTAAATGGCGTGAATGCCTTTCAAGATCGAAAGGAATTTCTTTTCATCCTTTTTATCCCTGCATATGGCTATTTTGGGACTGCTTGGGGTTTTTTCTCTCTCTCGGAGGATCTTAGTCATACTTTTCATAGAAACAGACAAAAATTGATGGCTGAGAAGGAGCTGGTGGTCCATTGAATCTGGCCTTTGAGTTTGGTTGTGTTTTGTTTTCTTTTTAATTTGAGGGGCCCTTGCTGCTCTCTGTGCTGTGTGTCAGGGGTTCCAAGTAAGACCCCCAACGAAAGAAGACTCCGAGGCTTGAAGTTCCTCAAAGTTCCGTTTTATTACAGATGTCATGTTGGCACATCTGGGAAAAGCCGAATCTGAAAGTTCCCAGGTTTTCCCCACCCAAATGAAACTCCAAGCCCCTGCCCAGAACCCACATGTCCATCTCATGGTCCAATCAGGCACCGTCCCAACTGGAGATGCCTCCCAGTCACACCCCTCCAGGTGCAGGGCAAGACGTCCTTGACTCTCTGAGAAGGGAATGTTATTTTGACTGTATATATCTCCCATACTCCATATAATCCCCCCTCCCACTTTCCCACAGCATTAAATATGGCGGGTCTGAAGGCCCAATGCAAAAGATGGCTTCCAGGCCTGACACTGGTTTGTTTTCTTGCAGATGTTTCATGACCCAAATTAGGTAACATCATCAGTTCTCCCTGCAGTGCTGCACTGATGGTGTTACCTAGTTTGGGTCATGAAACGTCTGCAAGAAAACAACCTGGCTCAGAGAGCACCAAGGACCCCACAATTCTGCTCCTCCAACTCCTTCCTCCTCTGAGCACTGATAATGTTACCTAGTTGGGTTATGAAGCATCTACAAGAAAACAACCAACCTCAGTGAGCACTAAGGTCCCCAGTTTTCTTCTCCTCCTCCTCCTCCTCCTCCTCCTCCTTCTCCTTCTTCCTCCTCCTTCCTCCTCCTCTCCTCAACCCCTTCTCCCTTCTAGCACTGATGATGTTACCTACTTGGGTCATGAAACGACTTAAAGAAAACAACCAACCTCAGAGAGTATCAAGGTCCCCAGTCTCCTCCTCCTCCTCCTCCTCCTCCTTCCTCCTCCTCCTCTCCACAAACCCCATTCCCTTCTAGCACTGATGATGTTACCTACTTGGGTCATGAAACGACTTAAAGAAAACAATCAACCTCAGAAAGCACCAAGGACCGGACAGTTCAACCCTGAGCTAAAAATATTCTCCTTTATTGGTTGGTCGGTTGGTTGGTTTTATTTTTAACTATTATTTTTTATATTTTAAGATGCTACCAAGTCAATGAAACAAAATTCCATGCCAATGTCACCGAGATCCAACCTAAGAGCAAATGGACCTCAGGCAAGTCACACCGGTGTCTGGAATCCAAAATAGGGAATGCCTCTAATGTCTATTTCACCTTGTGGAAACAGAATACAGCAATTGTTTTATTTGTTCATTAGATGTTTATCCCACTGTTATTATTCTTATAAATATTTCATGGTTGGGAACATATCCAACACTTCTTCCTCCCCTTCTTTCCCCCATTACAACAACCCCATGAGGTGGGTTGAGATGACAAAGAGACTGGCCCAAAGTCACCCAGCCAGCTTTCATGCATAAGACGGGACTAGAACTCCCAGTCTCCTGATGATTGGCTGAAAACCACCCAACCGGCTTTCAGGCCTAAGGCAGCATTAGAACTCACCGTCTCCTGGTGATTGGCCCCAAATCATCCAGCTGGCTTTCGCGCCTAAGGCGGGACCAGAACGTAGCATCTTCTGTCGATAGACCGAAGTCACCCATCCAGCTGTCAGGCCTAAGGCGGAACTAGAATTCACGGTCTCCTGTTGCCATCACCTTAATCCAGGGGTGTCCAAACTTGGGAACTTTAAGACTTGTGGACTTCAACTCCCAGAATTCTGGGAGTTGAAGTCCACAAGTCTTAAAGTTCCCAAGTTTGGACACCCCTGCCTTAATCACTACATCAAATTGATTAGGTTCTATTCCCAACCTCTGTGACAGGGTTCCAAATAGCATCCGAAAGTAAATCACAGTCCAAGGCAAAGTTCCAATTGATGAAGAGAGCCATGTTGGCACACCTGGGGAAACCTGAATGTGAAAAGCTTCCCGGTTTTCCCCACCCAGTTGAAAGTTCGAGATCTTGCCCCCCACACCCACAAGTCCATCCCATGGTCCAATCTCCCACTTCCACCCATCCAGTTCCGGTCAGGTGCAGAGGTGCAGAGACGAAGGATGACCTTGGCTTTCTAGAAGGAATTTTGTTATGGCTACCTATCATCTAACTCCGTACAATCCCGCCTCCCATTTTCCCACAATAGAAAAAGGCATAGTAGAATAATAGAAAGTGTAGCAGGCCAAAGATCCAATGGAATAGGCGGCTGCAGGCCATCTTCCCCCCCTAGAATTTCCAGAAGGACGAGGTTTACCAGGTCTCTGCCATCTTGCCCCTCCTCTTAAATTGGGATCTGCCATCTACCCACCCCCCTCATAAATTGGGGTCCCAAAACCCAACAGGAAAACTTTATTTTTCTTTTTAATTTGGCCTCTCTCTGATTTCATTATCTTGAAGGGTGTGTGTGTGTGTGTGTGTGCATGCGTTTGCACGCACATGCATCAAAGGTGGCACGACTTGCCAGCCCAGCAATGAAAAGAGACATCCTGTGTCCATAAACAAACCCGAGAAGCACCGTAGTGAGAAAGGTAGCCGGTGTGGAATTCTATCCCTCTGCCTGATTTGTAAACTGCTCTAGAAATGTCAGCTTCTGATAACACAGGGATGGGGAGTCGGCTTACCAAAAAAGAAAAAAGGAAAAAAAAAAACCTTTACAAATTCATCTGCACTTCAGAAGGCAAATGTTCCCCCTCCTTAGATTTTACACGGCAGAAGACACCCACAGAACATAAAACCGCCTTTGAAATCATGGCTGGCTATTTTCTTTTTGAAGGCACAATTTTTTAACGTACGCATTTACCGATTAGATTGAATAAAGACAGAGAGCGTTGGAAGTATCAGGTTTACGGGGAAAGGAAACTAGTTTGAGCTAGTCGTTAAAGCACCAGGCTAGAAAGCAGGAGATTGTGAGTTCTAGTCCCGCCTTAGTCATGAAAGCCAGCTGGGTGAATTGGATTAATCACCAGGAGATGGTGAGTTCTAGTCATGCCTTAGGCAAGAGAGCCAGCTAGATGACTTTGGACCAATCACCAGGCGATGGAGAGTTCTAGTCCCACCTTAGGAGTGAAAGCTGGTTGGGTGACTTTGGACCAATCACCAGGAGATGGAGAGTTCTAGTCCCACCTTAGACACAAAAGCTGGCTGGCTGACTTTGGGCCAATCACCAGGAGAGGGTGAATTCTAGTTCTGCCTTAGGCATGAAAGCCAGTTGGGTGACCTTGGGCCAATCACCAGGAGAGTTCTAGTCCCACCCTAGGAGTGAAAGCTGGTTGGGTGACTTTGGACCAATCACCAGGAGACAGAGAGTTCTAGTCCCGCCTTAGGCATGAAAGCTGGTTGGGTGACCTTGGGCCAATCACCAGGAGATGGAGAGTTCTAGTCCCACCCTAGGAGTGAAAGCTGGTTGACTGACTTTGGGCCAATCACCAGGAGAGGGTGAATTCTAGTCCCGCCTTAGGCATGAAAGCTGGTTGGCTGACTTTGGGCCAATCAGCAGGAGGGGGTGAATTCTAGTTCTGCCTTAGGCATGAAAACCAGTTGGATGACCTTGGGCCAATCACCAGGAGACAGAGAGTTCTAGTCCCACCTTAGGCTCAAAAGCTGGTTGTCTGACTTTGGGCCAATCACCAGGAGAGGGTGAATTCTAGTTCTGCCTTAGGTGTGAAAGCCAGTTGGGTGACTTTGGGCCAGTCTTTCTCTCTGAGCCAACCCAACTCACACAATTGCTGTTGTGGGGAAAACAGGAAAATATATTGGGTATATTTGTACCCTGTGACTATCATTAAGTGCTGAACCTTAGGATTCTTGATGAATTTATCTTGTCTGTTTATGAGAGCATCTTCACCAAAGACAAATTCCTTGTGTGTCCAATCACACTTGGCCAATAAAGAATTCTATTCCATTCCATTCCATTCTATTCTAAGTGCTATTGCTATTCTATTCACTCTAGAACAGTTGGCGTCCGACGGCACATTGCGCAACTCAGTCCAAGGGATGGAATTTACGGATGCTGTCAGCTCAGAGACGCATCTGATATTTTCAGGTGTAAGTGCTTCCTTTTTAATTCAGGGAAAAAAACACCACCAACAACAACAACCCTGCGCATCAGCTATCAAGAATTCAGGAAATGTTATTTTTAAACCGTCCAGCTTTTCTCGGCGTTACCGAAGACGCGCCTCGGCCCAAACAGCCCTGCCTATTTTAGAATCACCTTTTCCGTTAACCATCAGTGAAAACGGACCCTTGGGTAATCACAGACCGATTGAGTAACACAAGCCTGAGTACATCGAGAAACCCGCTATTTAAACTTTTATTCCCATGTCAATTACAAGAAAGACGACACCCAAGGGAAGAAGAGACGGACTAACGGACGTGTGGCACCAAAGCAGGGTTGGGGAGATTGATTTGCTGGTGAGGCTAATGGGTATATGTATATAGGGGGGCGGAGGGACTGCATTGCCTCCCCTATCTCAAATATACAGTATAGATGACTAAATAAATAAAAGCATGAAAATATCAGCAAGTGATTCAGGGGCTTAAGCCTCTGGCAGCCAAAATGGGGGGGGCACGCATGCAGCCCCCATGCGGCCCGTTTTCGGACTGGACGGCCTCCGGCAGCACTTTGTTGGCCAAAATGGGGCATGGGCGGCATCGGTGGGAGCCCCATGCCCTGTTTTAGCCGGCAGGGTGGTGCACGAGGTGTCCGTTCCGTCTCCCAGCCCCCCACCTGCCCCCTGGCTGGCCCGCGCAGGAGAACTACAATGCTGATCTGGCCCTCAAAGAAATCCAGTTTGACACCCCTGCTCTAGCTGCATTTCTCTAGACTTTTCCTGATATAAAATAAAGTTTTCAAGGTGTTTTCAGATGGCATCCTGACCATCCTGGCCTGGAGGGGGCTTGGAGTGTATTCTGGCTGGGCAATTCTCGGAGTTGAAGTCCATCCCTCTTAAAGCAGGCTGGCTGGGGAATTCTGGGAGTGGAAGTCCAGACTCACAGCAATGAAAGAGGAGAACTTTGCTTTATAAATTACCGAGAGTCACAGAAGACAGAAGACTTAATCCGTCCATTTTAAAAAGCTTGTAAAGGTTTCATACATGAAGACAGCATATAAGAAAATGGGATAGCCACTGTCCAGAACCATTGCAAGATTAATTTCGCCGCTTGAATCTTCTATTCTTCAATTTAAATCAATTTATAAGTTTTTATAGGCAATCTCTCTTTTAAAACAATAAAGATTCCTCACCAGCTGGAAGCACTTTCACTTTCCATTCCTTCCGTTTTGGGGCCGCCCCGACTTTGTCACCGGCTTGAAGAAATTTCTCTTGCTTCTTTCGGGGATTTTGCGATATCCCCGAGTTCAGCAAGACATATTCTTCCTGTTCACTGTCTCTACGGGGCAGTTTAGATCCATTTGGACCCCCCAGTGGCAAAAGTGTTGATTGCGATCTCAGAGCATTGAGACCGCACATCGTATCGTCGCGACACCGGCCCCACCCCTCCAGAGTCCACCCCTCTTAAAGCAGGCTGGCTGGGGGATTCTGGGAGTGGAAGTCCACTCCTCTTAAAGCAGGCTGGCTGGGGAATTATGGGAGTTGAAGTCCATCCCTCTTAAAAGCATGTGGCTGGGGGATTCTGGGAGTGGAAGCCCACCCCTCTTAAAGCATGTTGGCTGGGGGATTCTGGGAGTTGGTCCATCCCTCTTAAAGCATGTTGGCTGGGGGATTCTGGGAGTGGAAGTCCACTCCTCTTAAAGCAGGCTGGCTGGGGAATTATGGGAGTTGAAGTCTGCCCCTCTTAAACCATGGTTAGGGTTAGGGTGTGGAGTTGTGTAGGGAAAGAAAAGGCCTAATGCACTCCACCTACCTTCTAGCACTAATGACGTTATTTGGTTGGGTCATGAAATGTCTGCAAGAAACCCACCAAGATCAGAGAGTACTGGAGACCCCAAGATTCTATGTAATTTGAAAAACTACTTTTTGCTAAAGGAGAACTATTGACTCACTGTAACCTGCTAGCTTTGAAAAGAAAGAAGGACTGGTGAGTTTGGGATGTGTATATTTGTATACTTGTGTGTGAGAGAGAGGGGGGGGTGGAAGAAAGGAGAGGGATACAGAAGAGTAAATGCATTAATTATTTAGGTCAATAGAATAATGTAATTGGTAGGGGCCTTGGAGGTCATCTAGTCTTACATCTTGCCTGAGCAGGAGATCCTATACCATTTCAGACGAGTGTCCAGACTCTTCTTAAAGACTTCCAGTGTTGGGGCATTCACAACTTCTGGAGGCAACTTCTGTCCCACTGATTAATTGTTCTAACTGTCAGGAAATTTCTCCTCAGTTCTAAGTTGCTTCTCTCCTTGATTAGTTTCCACCCATTGCTTCTTGTTCTACCCTCAGGTGCCTTGGAGAATAGCTTGACTCCCTCTTCTTTGTGGCAACTCCTGAGATATTGGAAGACTGCTATCATGTCTCCCCTCGTCCTTCTTTCTCTTAAGCTAAACATACCCAGTTCCTGCAACCGTTCTTCATATGTTTCAGCCTCCAGTCCCCTAATCCTCTTTGTTGCTCTTCTCTGCACTCTTTCCAGAGTCTCCACATCTTTTTTCCATTGTGGTGACCAAAACTGAATGCAGCATTCCAAGTGCGGTCTCACTAAGGCTTTGTAAAACGGCGCTAATCCTAATTTTTGAGTAGAAATGGAAATTAAACTAACATCCGTCTTTGAAGGGCTAAGAATTACAGGCTGTGGAACGTGAAAAATCCAGGGGCGATAACTAAGGGGTTGCAGACTGAACACCCACCCTAAAAAAAAAAAAAAACCCTCCGACAACAAAGAGCAATTTACGCAAGCAGTTTTCGGGAACTCCAGACATTGTTTTTCTCACTGCTGAAATATAGGCACCTCTGTAACATGCAAGAGCTAAAAACACACCCGTGCAATTACGGCAATGTTCAAAATGATAGGGTAGCCTTGGCAACGCCAACTACCCAATTTGGCCTTGCTCTCTGTCGGCTTCGGGATGTCAGGGGGATGTAAAACCCAGGCAATGCCTTGTGCCCAGGGGTGCCAACCTAGCTGGGTTATTTTTATTTTATTTTTTAAGAGCAGCTCAGACATTTTTGCAATCCGTCGTTTGTCTTTGTTACGGTTATAAAGTTTGCTTTCTGCTCCAGAGTCTGAGCCAGCTTAAAATTGCAGATATTTAAATAAATTAGAACCAAGCCAAACCCACCCTGTAACTTTTGTTAACCCAGCCCAATAAATCTCCCTTCCCCTTGTTGGGTTTTTTTTCATCGTCCCTTCGGACAAGCGTTGCCTTGGTCTTGTTCGGAGGCAACCTCAATTGCCTTCTTTCGCCCCAAGTGACTTTACAATGATTATTCACTCAATGTTCCTGATTGGCCAAGATTAACCATGCGACTTGACCAGCATCACAAAAAGAAAGCTGCGGTAGCCAAGCCAAACACTAACAATAAACAGGGTTGTTGTTTTTTTTAAGGTGACTTGTTCATATACAGGGTCAAACCCAAATCTCAACGGCTGTCCTTGGTGCCCTCTGAGCTTGGTTGTTTCCTTGCAGATGTTTTATGACCCAACAAGGTAACGTCATCAGGGTTACAAGGGAGTGGGGGTTGGCTCTCTTTTTATAGATTAGTGGCTTACGCCGTCATTTCACCAGCAACCAACACCCAGAGAAGTAGAGATTAACAAGTATTGTAACCACGTCAACTATCAAGAAGTAAATGCATCCCAATCAAGAAACTATCTACTCAGATAACCAAGCTAACACCCAAGAGGCAACTGGACATTCTTGTTTTTTTTTTCTTTGAAGAATTTCACTTCTCATCCAAGAAGATTCTTCAGCTCTGACTGGATGGCGGGTGTTGTAGACAACTGGTAATTTGCATCCTTTTAGAGCAGTGGTTCTCAACCTTCCCAATGCCGCGACCCTTTAATACAGTTCCTCGTGTTGTGGTGACCCCCCAACCATAGAGGAGTGGGGTCTCGGTTCCTAAGACCATTAAAAATATGTGTTTTCCGATGGTCTTAGGCGACCCCTGTGTAAGGGTCGTTCGATCCCCAAAGGGGTCCCGACCCACAGGTTGAGAACCCCTGTTTTAGAGGGTCATTGAGGCGACTTGGAAGTTTATCTCTGTCCTCTGGGTCATCTGATTATATTAACCTCCAGATGTCTTTAATGACTCTCTAAAAGGATGCAAATGACCAGCTGTCTGCAAGGAATATAAATCCTTCCATTCCCCACCATCCAGTCAGAGCTGAAGAAGCTTCAGGTGGCCTCAATGACTCTCTAAAAAGGATGCAAATGACCAGCTGTCTGCAAGGAATATAAATCCTCCCATTCCCCATCATCCAGTCAGAGCTGAAGAAGCTTCAGGTGGCCTCAATGACTCTCTAAAAAGGATGCAAATGACCAGCTGTCTGCAAGGAATATAAATCCTCCCATTCCCCACCATCCAGTCAGAGCTGAAGAAGCTTCAGGTGGCCTCAATGACTCTCTAAAAGGATGCAAATGACCAGCTGTCTGCAAGGAATATAAATCCTCCCGTTCCCCATCATCCAGTCAGAGCTGAAGAAGCTTCAGGTGGCCTCAATGACTCTCTAAAAAGGATGCAAATGACCAGCTGTCTGCAAGGAATATAAATCCTCCCATTCCCCACCATCCAGTCAGAGCTGAAGAAGCTTCAAGTGGCCTCAATGACTCTCTAAAAAGGATGCAAATGACCAGCTGTCTGCAAGGAATATAAATCCTCCCATTCCCCACCATCCAGTCAGAGCTGAAGAAGCTTCAGGTGGCCTCAATGACTCTCTAAAAAGGATGCAAATGACCAGCTGTCTGCAAGGAATATAAATCCTTCCATTCCCCACCATCCAGTCAGAGCTGAAGAAGCTTCAGGTGGCCTCAATGACTCTCTAAAAAGGATGCAAATGACCAGCTGTCTGCAAGGAATATAAATCCTCCCATTCCCCACCATCCAGTCAGAGCTGAAGAAGCTTCAGGTGGCCTCAATGACTCTCTAAAAAGGATGCAAATGACCAGCTGTCTGCAAGGAATATAAATCCTCCCATTCCCCACCATCCAGTCAGAGCTGAAGAAGCTTCAAGTGGCCTCAATGACTCTCTAAAAAGGATGCAAATGACCAGCTGTCTGCAAGGAATATAAATCCTCCCATTCCCCACCATCCAGTCAGAGCTGAAGAAGCTTCAGGTGGCCTCAATGACTCTCTAAAAAGGATGCAAATGACCAGCTGTCTGCAAGGAATATAAATCCTTCCATTCCCCACCATCCAGTCAGAGCTGAAGAAGCTTCAAGTGGCCTCAATGACTCTCTAAAAAGGATGCAAATGACCAGCTGTCTGCAAGGAATATAAATCCTCCCATTCCCCACCATCCAGTCAGAGCTGAAGAAGCTTCAAGTGGCCTCAATGACTCTCTAAAAAGGATGCAAATGACCAGCTGTCTGCAAGGAGGATAAATCCTCCCATTCCCCACCATCCAGTCAGAGCTGAAGAAGCTTCAAGTGGCCTCAATGACTCTCTAAAAAGGATGCAAATGACCAGCTGTCTGCAAGGAGTATAAATCCTCCCATTCCCCACCATCCAGTCAGAGCTGAAGAAGCTTCAAGTGGCCTCAATGACTCTCTAAAAAGGATGCAAATGACCAGCTGTCTGCAAGGAATATAAATCCTCCCATTCCCCACCATCCAGTCAGAGCTGAAGAAGCTTCAGGTGGCCTCAATGACTCTCTAAAAAGGATGCAAATGACCAGCTGTCTGCAAGGAATATAAATCCTTCCATTCCCCACCATCCAGTCAGAGCTGAAGAAGCTTCAAGTGGCCTCAATGACTCTCTAAAAAGGATGCAAATGACCAGCTGTCTGCAAGGAATATAAATCCTCCCATTCCCCACCATCCAGTCAGAGCTGAAGAAGCTTCAAGTGGCCTCAATGACTCTCTAAAAAGGATGCAAATGACCAGCTGTCTGCAAGGAGGATAAATCCTCCCATTCCCCACCATCCAGTCAGAGCTGAAGAAGCTTCAAGTGGCCTCAATGACTCTCTAAAAAGGATGCAAATGACCAGCTGTCTGCAAGGAGGATAAATCCTTCCATTCCCCACCATCCAGTCAGAGCTGAAGAAGCTTCAAGTGGCCTCAATGACTCTCTAAAAAGGATGCAAATGACCAGCTGTCTGCAAGGAATATAAATCCTTCCATTCCCTACCATCCAGTCAGAGCTGAAGAAGCTTCAAGTGGCCTCAATGACTCTCTAAAAAGGATGCAAATGACCAGCTGTCTGCAAGGAATATAAATCCTTCCATTCCCTACCATCCAGTTAAGAGTTGAAGAAGCTCCTTGGACAAGAAGTGAAACGTCTTCAAAAGAAAAAACCAGAAAGTCCAATTGCCTCCAGAAAAAGCACCTTTGGGACAACTGTGGCTTGGATGAGTGAGAATCTCGACGGACTTTTAGCTACACAATTTGGGATGAACAGGCTTTGAATGGCGTGGGAGTAGGAATGGATTTCCAGAGGAAAAATTGTAGACTACAGGAACCATTAGCGCTACTCAGGTGTCCCTAAGGACACGGATAAACCTCCAAGGGGCCTCAACAACCCTCTAAAACAGGGGTTCCCAACTGGGGTTGCTCGCAGCCCCCGGGGTTGTGAGACGATAGTCCAGGGGGTGCGAAAATGTGGGTTTAGAAGTTTCAAAATTATAGTGTATATGCATAATTACATACGTATAATTATTTACTTTTGTAAGGGGTGCGAGAATATATCAGAAGTGTTCTAGGGGTACGGAGTATAGAAAAGGTTGGGAATCCCTGCTCTAGATGGACGCAAATGACCAGCTGTCTGCAAGGAGTATAAATCCCTCAATTCCTCACAATCTGGTCAGAGCTGAAGAAGCTTCCTGGATGAGAAGCGAAACGTCTTCAAAAGAAAAAAACAGGAAGTCCAGTTGCCTTTTGAAAAAGCATCTTTGGGACTCCAAGTGGCCTCAGCGACTCTCTAAAAGGATGCAAATGACCAGCTGTCTGCATGGAGTATACATCCTTCCATTCCTCACTATCCGGTCAGAGCTGAAGAAGCTTCTTGGATGAGAAGCAAAACGTCTTCAAAAGAAAAACCAGACAGTCCAGTTGCCTCTTGAAAGAAAGCACCTTTGGGACATCCACAACCTGGATGACCTCAAATCTCCATAGACAAACAACTTAACAGGAAATATCAGCCTAGTCAAGGCACCACCAAGATCACTCCCACTAACACTGACAGGACTGATGATGTTACCTAGTTGGGTAATGAAACATCTGCAAGAAATCAACCAAGCACGGATGCCACAGTTCAACTCTGAGCTACAAATATTCTCTTCCATTGGCATTTTCAAATGCCAGTTTACCCAAAGTCCAACAGCTAATATACATTCTTTCTATGTAGGGAGGCAATATGTATGTTGAATACTGATTCTGCGTGATATACATAAATTATCTGCCTTCTCCTTGGATTTTGTACCTCACTTCAGAGCTTTAAAAAAACCCTTATCGTTCTGTTTTTGTTTTTTGCTTCCTTTTGTTTTGACTGAGGGGGTTCTCACTGTTGACTTGTATTGCCCTTGTTTCCTTGGTTTTTTTTGTAACTTTAAAGGATTATATTTACTTGGACTTCAGGAAGGCATTTGATAAAGTAGACCATAACCTACTATTAGTTGAAGTAAGAAAATGTGGGTTGGACAGTATCACCACCAGATGGATTCGTAACTGGCTGACCAACCGCACTCAACGTGTAGTTCTCAATGGAACTGCATCTACATGGAGGGAAGTATGCAGTGGAGTACCCCAAGGCTCTGTTTTGGGCCCAGTACTCTTACAATACAATACAATAGTAGAGTTGGAAGGGACCTTGGAGGTCTTCTAGTCCAACCCCCTGCCTAGGCAGGAAACCCTATACCGTTTCAGACAAATAGCTATCCAACATCTTCTTAAAGACTTCCAGTGTTGGGGCATTCACAACTTCTGGAGGCAAGCTGTTCCACTGATTACTTGTTCTCACTGTCAGGAAATTTCTCCTCAGTTCTAAGTTGCTTCTCTCCTTGATTAGTTTCCACCCATTGCTTCTTGTTCTACCCTCAGGTGCTTTGGAGAATAGTTTGACTCCCTCTTCTTTGGGGCAGCCCCTGAGATATTGGAAGACTGCTATCATGTCTCCCCTAGTCCTTCTTTCTCTTAAGCTAAACATACCCAGTTCCTGCAACCGTTCTTCATATGTTTTAGTCTCCAGTCCCCTAATCATCTTTGTTGCTCTTCTCTGCACTCTTTCTAGAGTCTCCACATCTTTTTTACATCGTGGTGACCAGAACTGAATGCAGTATTCCAAGTGTGGCCTTACCAAGGCATTATAAAGTGGTATTAACAGTTCACATGATCTTGATTCTATCCCTCTGTTGATGCAGCCTAGAACTGTGTTGGCTTTTTTGGCAGCTGCTGCACACTGCTGGCTCATATTTAAATGGTTGTCCACTAGGACTCCAAGATCCCTTTCACAGTTACTACTACTGAGTAAGGTATCACCTATACTGTACCTGTGCATTCCGTTTTTGTTGCCTAAATGTAGAACCTTACTCTTTTCACCATTGAATTTCATTTTATTAGATAGTGCCCAATGTTCAAGTTTGTCAAGATCCTTCTGTATCTTAAGCCTATCTTCTGGAGTGTTGGCTATTCCTGCCAGCTTGGTATCATCTGCAAATTTGATGAGTTCCCCATTTATTCCCTCATCCAAATCATTGATGAAGATGTTGAAGAGTACTGGGCCTAAAACAGAGCTTTGGGGTACTCCACTGCATACTTCCCTCCATGTAGATGCAGTTCCATTGAGAACTACACGTTGAGTGCGGTTGGTCAGCCAGTTACCAATCCATCTGGTGGTGATGCTGTCTAACCCACATTCTTCTACTTTATCTAGTAGTAGGTTATGATCTACCTTATCAAAAGCCTTACTGAAGTCCAAGTAAACTATATCAACGGCATTCCTCTGGTCCACTAATTTTGTCACATTATCAAAGAATGCAATAAGATTAGTCTGGCATGATCTGTTTTTGACAAATCCATGTTGGCTTTTGGCTATTACTTTGTTTGCTTCTAGGTGTTCGCAAATTCGTTGCTTGATTATTTTTTCCAGAATCTTTCCTGGTATTGAGGTTAGGCTGATAGGTCTGTAGTTTCCTGGATCTAATTTTTTCCCTTTTTTGAAGATGGGAACCACATCAGCTCTTTTCCAGTCCTCTGGTAGTTCCCCGGTGTTCCAGGATCTCTTCAACATCTTCATCAATGATTTGGATGAGGGAATAAATGGGGAACTCATCAAATTTGCAGATGACACCAAGCTGGCAGGAATAGCCAACACTCCAGAAGATAGGCTTAAGATACAGAAGGATCTTGACAAACTTGAACATTGGGCACTATCTAATAATTGAATTTCATTTTAAGAGTCAGGTTCTACATTTAGGCAAGAAAAACAAAATGCACAGGTACAGTATAGGTGGTACCTTGCTCAACAGTAGCAACTGTCAGAGGGATCTTGGAGTCCTAGTGGACAACCATTTAAATATGAGCCAGCCGTGTGCAGCAGCTGCCAAAAAAGCCAACACAGTTCTATAGGCTGCATCAACAGAGGGAGAGAATCAAGATCACGTGAAGGGTTAATACCACTTTATAAGGCCTTGGTAAGGCGACACTTGGAATACGGCATTCAGTTTTGTTCGCCACAATGTAAAAAAGTTGTTGAGACTCTTGAACAGGGGGTTGGGCTGGATGACCTACAAGATCCCTTCTAAATGTATTCTATTCTATTCTATTCCTATTCCTATTCTACTGTACAGCATCCTACCCTTCTCCTGTCCTGTCCTGTCCTGTCCTATCTTATCCTATCCAGTGGTGAAATTCAAATATTTTTACTACCGGTTCTGTGGGTGTGGCTTGGTGGGGGTGGCAGGGGAAGGATACTGCAAAATCTCCATTCCCACCCCACTCTGAGGCCAGCCAGAGGGAGTATTTGCCGGTTCTCCGAACTACTCAAAATTTCCCCTACTGGTTCTCCACAACCTGTCAGAACCTGCTGAATTTCACCCCTGATCCTATCCTATCCTATCGGAGGATTGTCTTGATCAGCAGCTTCTAAAAACCAAGAAGAAATAAAAATCTTATATAATAAATCATGAAATCCTTTCAACCCCACCAAGTGGGTATTTTAGGACTGAATTCTGAACCAAAAGACTCTTCTGTACAGCTTTAAGTTATTACCAACCTCCTTCCAGCTGGTCAAACATGGTGCTGCCCACAGGTTAGGGAAGTTAAAATTCCAACCCACGGAAAGAACGTGAGAAGGCTGAGGAGACCCTAAGCTGGTGTGTAGCCGAGAGGAAAGGATTAGTGCACTTCGGAAGGGCAATGTTCAGAAATGAAATTAACACGCCCCCAGTGTGGCTTCACTCCCAGAGAGGTTTGTACAGATTGCAATGTATGACAGCAGCCCTAGGGGAGACAGCAGTCGTCCAGTATCTCAAGGGCTGCCCCAAAGAAGAAGGAGTCAAGCTACTCTCCAAAGCACCTGAGGGTAGAACAAGAAGCAATGGGTGGAAACTAATCAAGGAGAGAAGCAACTTAGCACTAAGGAGAAATTTCCTGACAATTAGAACAATTAATCAGTGGAAAGACTTGCCTCCAGAAGTTGTGAATGCCCCAACACTGGGAGTCTTTAAGAAGATGCTGGATAGCCATTTGTCTAACATGGTATAGGGCCTCCTGCTTGAGCAGGGGGTTGAACTAGAAGACCTCCAAGGTCCCTTCTAATTGTGTCATTCCTTCCATGTTTCTCCTCCAAATATTTAATCTCTGCTTACTTTTGTACCGCCAACAATATTGCATTGTACAAGGTATGTATGCTATTAAGGGTCTTAAGTAATCTTTGACTTATGACCACAGTTGGGACCAGAATGTCCATCGCGAAGCAAGGCAGTTGTTAAAGTGAGTTGGGTCTGATTTTATAGCCTTTTGGGCCACATTTGTTAAGCGAATCGTTGCTATTGTTAGGTGATTCACGTGTTTATGAAGCAAATTCAGCTTCTCCCGTTGACTTTGCTTGTCAAAAGCCGGCTGGGAAAGATGCCAATGGAGATCACGTGTTTGTGGGATGTTGCAAGCATCACAAATACAAGCCAGTTGGCAAGCACCCGAATTATGATCGTGCGACTGTGGAGACTTATATACTGCTTCACAGTGCTTTACAGTCCTCTTTAAGCAGTTCTGAGAGTCAGCATACGGCCCCCAACATTTTACTGATCTCGGAAAGGAAGGAAGGCTGAGTCAACCTTGAGCAGGTCAGGATGGAACTCCTGACAGTGGGCAGAGTTAATCTGCAGTAGCACTTAGACTTATACACTGCTTCACAGGGCTTTTGCAGCCCTCTCTAAGCAGTTTGCAGAGTCAGCATATTGCCCCCAACAATCTGGGTCCTCATTTTACACACCTCGGAAGGATGGAAGGCTGAGTCAACCTTGAATCAGTCAGGATCGAACTCCTGACGATGGGCAGAGTTTCCCTGCAATAATATTTAGACTTGTGTACCATTTCACTGTGCTTTACAGGCCTCTCTAAGCAGTTTACGGTGTTAGCCTATTGCCCCCAATAATCTGGGTCCTCATTTTACCAGCCTGGGAAGGATGGAAGGCTGAGACAACCTTGACCTGGTCAGGATCGAACTCCTGGCAGTGGGCAATAGCAATAAGACCTACTGTGGTTCCCTGAAAATAATACAGGCCAAGTGCTTATTTAGGGGGTCTTATATTCTTTTGACCCCTGAAATAAGCACTTGGCCTTATTTTCGGGGAGGTCTCATTATTTTTGAGGTGCAGGAGATGGAGAGTGTGGTCACCTTATGACTGATGTTGTGTTGCAATATTTTCAGGGAGGGCTTATTTTAGGGCATGCATGCGCTCAAAAGCCCAATTGGGCTTCTTATCTGGGGAGGTCTTATTTTCAGGGAAACAGGGTATATACCACTTCTCAGTGTTTTACCGCCCTCTCTTAGAAGTTTACAGAACCAGCCTCTTGCCCCCAACAATCTGGCTCCTCATTTTACCGACCTCGGAAAGGATGGAAGTCTGAGTCGACCTTGAGCCTGGTGAGAGTCGAACTGCCAAACTGCAGGCAGCCGGCAGCCAGCAAAAGTAGCCTGCAGTACCAAATTTTTACCATTGCGCCACCGTGGCTCTTAACATTTAGCAAACTGTTGGCTCCTTGATTTAAAATTGAACGCAGCCGCCTTTTATCCTCTCGTTTAAAACAAAACCAAAAAAAAGGAAGGAAGGAAGGAAGGAAGGAAGGAAGGAAGGAAGGAAGGAAGAAAGAAAGAAAGAAAGAAAGAAAGAAAGAAAGAAAGAAAACCACATGCAGATGAATCTTTTTACAGAAATGTATGAACCCTTCCTAAGTGGCCTTCCTCTGACTCGACTGCAAGACCAGCAGTTTTGACCGACACCCACGATGAATCGCCCTGCCAAGTTGAGAAAGGAGCCTCCCGCTTCACCCCCCAGCCCCCCCCCAGCCCCCTTCAGCAACTTACTTTAGCTTCGGTCTCCCCGCGGTGCAGCGTGTACAAATGATGGACGGCGCTTTGAGAGGACGACCAAGGGTGGGTGAGGATTTGGAAAATGTGGAAATCGTGGCCCAGGGTGTCTGCTGTGACCAGGAGCATGCCTGAAGGGGAGGAAAAAGAAAGAGAGAAAGGTGGACACGTGAGAGAGAGGAAGCACGTGGCGGGCTGTGCTGTTGGGGAGTGGGGCTCCCTGGTTCGGTTGCATCGGTTCCTCTCCGAAGTCTGACAAAACAGAAACAGAACTCTTACTTTTACATCGTTGGCAGAAGGATTTTTTTTTTTTAAATTTTATAATACGGCATAAAAAAGTTATTTTGCTGCCATTGTTCATATGAGAGGTAGGCCTCCGCTTATGGGCAAAATTTCTGTGGCTAAGTTGTTAAGTAAGTTTTGCCTCACTTTATGACCTTTCTTGCTACAGTTGTTAGGCAAATCACAGCAGTTAGTAACATGGTTGTGAATAGAATAGAATAGAATAGAGCAGAACAGAACAGTTGGAAGGGACCTTGGAGGTCTTCTAGTCCAACCCCCTGCCTAGGCAGGAAACCCTATACCGTTTCAGACAAATGGCTATCCAACATCTTCTTAAAGACTTCCAGTGTTGGGGCATTCACAACTTCTGGAGGCAAACTGATTAATTGTTCTAACTGTCAGGAAATTTCTCCTAAGTTCTAAGTTGCTTCTCTCCTTGATTAGTTTCTACCCATTGCTTCTTGTTCTGCCCTCAGGTGCCTTGGAGAATAGCTTGATTCCCTCTTCTTTGTGGCAACCCCTGAGATATTGGAAGACTGCTATCATGTCTCCCCTGGTCCTTCTTTCTCTTAAGCTAAACATACCCAGTTCCTGCAACCGTTCTTCATATGTTTTAGCCTCCAGTCCCCTAATCATCTTTGTTGCTCTTCTCTGCACTCTTTCTAGATTCTTTTTCCTCCCCCATCTGTCTTCCCCACTGACTTTGCTTGTCAGAAGGTCGCAAAAGGGAATTGCATTACCCCCGGACACTGCAATGGTCATAAATACGTACCAATTGCCAAGCGTTCGATCATGTGACTATGGGGATGCTGCAGTGGCTATGAGTGTAAAAGTCCTAAGTCACTTTTTTCAGCGCTCTTGTAATCAAACGGTGACTAAAAAAAGGGCTTTGTGTGAAGGTTGTATAATATCCTTAGGAGAACTTTCCCCAGCATGTAATAATGGAGGGAATAACCAAGAAACTGTCTTTGTTTGCAAATAGCGAAGTGCCTATTGCTATTATCTACTGCAACTTGCTCAAAGCAGAAGTTGTTCCCTTCATCTCATTTATGATGTATATTTACTCAGAAGTTAAGAGCCATTACGTTAAATGAGCTTCTCTCCAGTAAGAGAATGTAAGGGGGTGGGGGGGTGGGGGCTAATAAAGCTGATTTAAAGCTTGCAGGCCTAACTTCTTTTGTGAAGGGAATGAAGTGGGAGTAGAAGAGAAGAAATAGCACATCCATTAGACATTTTATAAAATGGGAAAGCTTCAAACACAGAAAGCTTTGTAGATGATTTATTGGCCGGAGTCCTGTACAGCGCCATGCTGCAGCCAAGAATGACTCTTTTTTTAAAAAATAAAATAAAATAAAACATTCACTGCTTGGAAGCACATCTCCAGGCTACCTGAGCAACGACAGCTGGATGTCTTCAGATGAACTTTGGACTACAGGTCCCATAAGCTCCAGTCAAAATAGCCACAGCCGTGGAAGCCGAGGGTTACTGCAAATTTACTTTTGAAGTAAATCCAAGAACTTTCCTCCACCATGATAGGGAAGTTAGTAAGAGGAACATTGCACAGCAGTGCCTGCTAGGGAAGTTTGGATATTTCTTGCTATTTATTTAAGAGAATAACAGAGTTGGAAGGACCTTGGAGGTCTTTTACTCCAAGCCGCTGCTCAGGCGGGAAACTGTGTACCCTTTCAGACAAATGATTGTCCCATCCCTTCTTCCCTCCTGTGTTTGAGCAACCACAACTTGTAGAGAAAAATTGTTCCACTAGTTAATTGTTCTCACTGTCAGGACGTTTCTCCTTAGTTCTAAGTTCTCTTTGGTTAGTTGTTTCCATCCATTGCTTCTTGTTCTACCCTCAGGTGTGTTGGAGAATAGCTTGACTCCCTCTTCTTTGTGGCAACCCCTGAGATATTGGAAGACTGCTATCATGTCTCCCCTAGTCCTTCTTTCTATTAAACTAGACATACTCAGTTCCTGCAACCGTTCTTCATATGTTTTAGTCTCCAGTCCCCTCATCCTCTTTGTTGCTCTTCTCTGCACTCTTTCTAGAGTCTCTGCATCTTTTTTACATCGTGGCGACCAGAACTGAATGCAGTATTCCAAGTGTGGCCTTACCAAGGCCTTATAAAGTGGTATTAACCCTTCACGTGCTCTTGATTCTATCCTTCTATTGATAATTCATATGCCACCCCTCTCACTTATAAGGTGACTCTGTCAGGCTCACAGACACTAAACAGATAAATAGAAAAACAATTAAGGTTTTAAAAGCCAGTTTGATCTAATGGTTAAGGCAGCAGCCTAGAAACCGGGAGACTGTGAGTTCTAGTCCTATCTTAGTCATCCAACCCAGTTGGGTGACTTTGAGCCAGCCCTTTTACAAAGCCTTCGTACTGCCATACTTGGACTGCTGCATCCAGTTCTGGTGGCTATGATATAAAAAAGATTCTGCAACTCTGGAAGGAGTGCAGAGAAGAGCAGGAATTGGGGATATCTAGTTTGATGAAAAGAAGGACTAGGGGTGACATGATAGCAGCGCTCCAATATTTGAGGGGCTCCTACAAAGACAAGGGGGTCAAGCTCTTCTCCAAAGCACCTGAAGGCAGGACGAGAAGCAATGGGTGGAAACTAACCAAGGAGAGAAGAAACCTAGAATGAAGGAGAAATTTCCTGAAAGTAGAACAATAAACCAGTGGAACAGAAGTTGCCTCCCGAATTTGTGGGTGCTCCATCCCTAGAGGCTTTCAAAATGAAACTGGACCCTCTGAAATAGTATCAAGCAGGGGGTCGGGCTAGAAGACCTCCAAGGTCCCTTCCAATTCTATTATTCTATGTTCTATATAGTCTATGTCTATTACCTGCCCTCTGTAACCCACGGCAAAATTCACCAATGATTCTCCTACAAAGTGCAGGTTTTCCATGACGGATCAGGCAATGAAGGAAGGGCAGGCTTGAAGTAGACACCTTGTAAATAGTCGACAGTCGAGGATTTTATGCATTGAGCTAACCCGGGAATAATTCTCACATAGAACCCACACACCGGTGCAGCCAGTTAATGAAGTATGTTCCTTCATTACTGCCAAGGGGGTTTGGTGAATCTGCCAAGACGTGCTGCTTCTTTTTACTTGTTGGTAAACCACAGGAAGTTTGTCCGGGCATTACTTTCCATTTGCAAAGTGCCTCACGCTGAGTTTGGCAGGCGGCTTAGGACTGCACCCTCTCCAGGGCTGCCATGCTGGAATGCCACCCACCAGGAAGGCATTTGAGTTCTGCCGTATGTATGTATGTATGTATGTATGTATGTATGTGTGTGTGTGTGTTACAACCCCTGGTATGCCCAAATATGGGAGGAAGCTCACTACTCCCTCTTTCTGTCCTTCGGCTCATTACAGAAAACCATCCAAGCAGAAAACCATATTTTTATTTTTAATGTTGCCTTTTTATATTTGTGTTGTATTTGTGCTGATAAATAAATAAAGGGAGACTAGTATAGATCTATTTCAAGCTATTTAGCTCTCATCAGCTAGCCATACCCTTACTGGGATTTGAACCTGGGCTGTATTACATATTAGGCAGGAGTCTTAGTCACTAAGCCACAGGCTCTCCTCCTTATCAGCTGAGCCAGGGAAATAGGTATGTATTTGTGTTACAACCCCTGGTATGCCCAAATATATACATACCTATTTCCCTAGCACAAATACATACCTATTTCCCTGGCTCAGCTGATAAGGAGGAGAGCCTGTGGCTTATTGGCAAAGACTCCTACCTAATATGTAATACAGCCCAGGTTCAAATCCCAGTAAGGGTATGGCTAGCTGATGAGAGCTAAATAGCTTGAAATAGATCTATACTAGTCTCCCTTTATTTATTTATCAGCACAAATACAACACACACACACACACACACACATATGTGTGTGTGTGTGTGTGTGTGTGTGTGTTTGTTTTCGTAGATTTTCACGGGTGTAGGTATGCTGGTTTTGTTGTATTTGGGTCTTTTCCCGTGTAAGGTTGAGATTGTCTTTGCAACGTTTCGGCAGGATCTCACCTGCCATCTTCAAGCATGGGCTCAAAAACTCCCAGAATTCCATGCTGGCTGGGGAATTCTGGGAGTTGAAGTCCACAAGTCTTAAAGTTCCCAAGTTTGGACACCCCTGGTGTATATAGTTAATGGTGAAATAAGACTTATGTTGAACAGGACAAACTCAAGACTTAGAATAAGACTTAGAATAACTTTGTTGTCACTTTGAACGTACGCTAATCGGCATATATTAAAATGACATTTATAGATTGAATTTGAACGATTGCTGGAACTGGGCATGTCTAGTTTAATGAAAAGAAATAGGGGTGACATGATAGCAGTCTTCCAGTATCTCAGGGGTTGCCCCAAAGGAGAGGGAGTCAAGCTATTCTCCAAGGCACCTGAGGGTAGTACAAGAAGCAATGGGTGGAAACTAATCAAGGAGAGAAGCAACTTAGAACTGAGGAGAAATTTCCTGACAGTGAGAACAATTAATCAACGGAACAGCTTTTTCTCCAGAAGTTGTGAATCCTCCAACACTGAAAGATTTTAAGATGATGTTGGATAACCATTTGTCTGAAGTGGTATAGGAGGTTGGACTAGAAGATCTCCAAGGTCCCTTCCAATTCTGTTATTCTATTCTAATCTGAGACAGTTGAGAAGCAAGAAATGGGGTCTTTTAATAAAACCACCAGATCGGTCCATATCAATCCTCTTTCCTAGGCAACAAAATGGGATTATAGCTTATCCATAGAAATTCAGAGAAACGGGCAGGCTGTCAATCACATGCAGCTGAACATTTAGAACAGCTGAAGTTGAAGTCCAACATGCTCTTGGGCGCACGGAAGCAAATTATATCTGGCGTGCTCTCATTCTAATTCAGAAAAAAAAAATACCTATAAACCTGGTTCATTTCCTTTTTGGGAAATACACAGTAAATAACATATACCCGAGCAATTAAAGATATTTACTAAGAAAATGTATAGGTCCGTGATGGCAAACCAATGGCATGTGTGCCACAGGTGGCAAGCGGAGCCATATTTCCTGGCACACCAGCCGTCAGCTCCCCCAGCGCGGGGGCCAGCTAATTTTCAGCCTTCTGGAGGACTGGGGGAGGCCATTTTCGCCCTCCCCAGATTTCAGGAAAGCCTCCAGAGCCTGCGGTGTTGGTGGTCATATGCGCATACACAAGTGGGTGGGGAGGATTGAATTGGTGTGGGCACGCATGCACGCACAATAGAGTGCACACAATTTTGGCACGCCGTAAGAAAAAAGTTCGCCGTCACAGGTATAGGTAGTCAGCTTGGAACCGCCCACATTAAAGGAGCAAGAATCTCTAAGATCCCAGGTGGTGATCCATTCAAGGAGGGCTAGAAGGAAAGAATAGATTTCTAAGGGGGAGGAAAGGCATTAATGCTCTGTATTTGGGGAAAAAAGAAAGCTGGACTTTAAGAGAAGGAATAGAAAGGACCTGCAAAAAATAATGCTGCCCCTAATTCCTCTCACCACAAAGCATGATCATAATTCAGATTTAAAACTCTTGTGCCAAAGGTGCTTTTTTTTCAAGAGGCAACTGGACTTTCTGATTTTTCCTTGAAGACATTTAGCTTCTCATCAAAAGAAGCTTCTTTACCTCTGACTGGATGGTGGGGAATGGAAGGATTTATCCTCCTTGCAGACAGCTGGTCATTTGCATCCTTTTAGAGAGTCATTGAGGCACTTGAAGCTTCTTTACCTCTGACTGGATGGTGGGGAAAGGAAGGATTTATATTCCTTGCAGACAGCTGGTCATTTGCATCCTTTTAGAGAGTCATTGAGGCCACTTGAAGCTTCTTCAGCTCTGATTGGATGGTGAGGAACGGAAGGATTTATACTCCTTGCAGACAGCTGGTCATTTGCATCCTTTTAGAGAGTCATTGAGGCACTTGAAGCTTCTTTACCTCTGACTGGATGGTGGGGAATGGAAGGATTTATCCTCCTTGCAGACAGCTGGTCATTTGCATCCTTTTAGAGAGTCATTGAGGCACTTGAAGCTTCTTTACCTCTGACTGGATGGTGGGGAATGGAAGGATTTATCCTCCTTGCAGACAGCTGGTCATTTGCATCCTTTTAGAGAGTCATTGAGGCACTTGAAGCTTCTTTACTTCTGACTAGGTAGTGAGGAACGGAAGGATTTATCCTCCTTGCAGACAGCTGGTCATTTGCATCCTTTTAGAGAGTCATTGAGGCACTTGAAGCTTCTTTACCTCTGACTGGATGGTGGGGAATGGAAGGATTTATCCTCCTTGCAGACAGCTGGTCATTTGCATCCTTTTAGAGAGTCATTGAGGCACTTGAAGCTTCTTTACCTCTGACTGGATGGTGGGGAATGGAAGGATTTATCCTCCTTGCAGACAGCTGGTCATTTGCATCCTTTTAGAGAGTCATTGAGGCACTTGAAGCTTCTTTACCTCTGACTGGATGGTGGGGAATGGAAGGATTTATCCTCCTTGCAGACAGCTGGTCATTTGCATCCTTTTAGAGAGTCATTGAGGCACTTGAAGCTTCTTTACCTCTGACTGGATGGTGGGGAATGGAAGGATTTATCCTCCTTGCAGACAGCTGGTCATTTGCATCCTTTTAGAGAGTCATTGAGGCACTTGAAGCTTCTTTACCTCTGACTGGATGGTGGGGAATGGAAGGATTTATCCTCCTTGCAGACAGCTGGTCATTTGCATCCTTTTAGAGAGTCATTGAGGCACTTGAAGCTTCTTTACTTCTGACTAGGTAGTGAGGAACGGAAGGATTTATCCTCCTTGCAGACAGCTGGTCATTTGCATCCTTTTAGAGAGTCATTGAGGCACTTGAAGCTTCTTTACCTCTGACTGGATGGTGGGGAATGGAAGGATTTATCCTCCTTGCAGACAGCTGGTCATTTGCATCCTTTTAGAGAGTCATTGAGGCACTTGAAGCTTCTTTACCTCTGACTGGATGGTGGGGAATGGAAGGATTTATCCTCCTTGCAGACAGCTGGTCATTTGCATCCTTTTAGAGAGTCATTGAGGCACTTGAAGCTTCTTTACCTCTGACTGGATGGTGGGGAATGGAAGGATTTATCCTCCTTGCAGACAGCTGGTCATTTGCATCCTTTTAGAGAGTCGTTGAGGCCACTTGGAGTCTCAAAGATGCTTTTTCAAGAGGCAACTGGACTTCCTGTTTTTTTCTTTTGAAGACCTTTTGCTTCTCATCCAAGAAGCTTCTTCAGCTCTGACTGGATGCTGGGGAATGGAAGGATTTGTACTCCTTGCAGACAGCTGGTCATTTGCATCCTTTTAGAGAGTCGTTGAGGCCACTTGGAAGTTTATCTGTGTCCTTGGGGTCACCTGAGTGGGGCAAATGGGTGTGGAGCCTTCTTGGAACTGCTGAAAGGACTGTGTTGTAAACTGGAGATAGATGATGTGGTATCCCCCCACCCCGCCTCTGTTGAGAGAGGGCTGTTCAATTTTGACACAGATGGCCTCTTTGACCCGTCTTTCAAACCAGCGGTCCTCTATGTCCAAAATGTGGACTTTGCTGTCTTCAAAAGAGTGGCCTGTGTCTTTTAAATGCAGATGGACTGCTGAATTTAGTCCTGATGGGTTTGTTCTCCTTCAGCAGTCCATCTGAATTTAAAAGATACCATCCAGTCAGAGCTGAAGAAGCTTCTTGGATGAGAAGCGAAACTTCTTCAAAGAAATACCAGAAAGTCCAGCTGCCTCTTGAAAAAAGCACCTTTGGGGCAACCACGGCCTGGATGATGGAGAATCACCGTAGACATTTGAAACTCTTCTTTCCTATGCCCGATGTTTTCCTGGCCTCTTAACCTTAGCACTGGGAAAGGCTGTTCTGTGTGTTTTTCTTTGTTATGTCACCCAGCGTTAGTGTCAAATTGGACAGCCTGATAAATCTAAATGATTGATCGAAACAAAAAAACAAAAGGAAACTGTCATCGGTAGTAGAAACGCTAAAGGGGGCGGACCAATGTCTAACTCACGGGGGTTGAAGTTGGCGTTGAGGGCCACTACGAGGAAGAAACTGACAGGCAGGATCTAACTCAAGAGTGCTGACATTGAGGTACTAATGCAGTGGGGAAACTCAATTTTTCTTACTACCGGATCTGTGGGTGTGGCTTGGTGGGTGTGGCAGGGAAAGGATACTGCAAAATCTCCATTCCCACCCCACTCTGGAGCCAGCCAGAGGTGGCATTTGCCGGTTCTCCGAACTACTCAAACTTTCCACTACCGGTTCTCCGAACTACTCAAAATTTCCACCACCGGTTCTGCGAACTACTCAAACTTTCCACTACCAGTTCTCCGAACTACTCAAAATTTCCGCTGCCGGTTCTCTGAACTACTCAAAATTTCCGCTGCCGGTTCTCCGAACTACTCAAAATTTCAGCTACTGGATCTCCGAACTACTCAAAATTTCCACTACCGGTTCTCTGAACTACTCAAAATTTCAGCTACTGGATCTCCGAACTACTCAAAATTTCCACTACCGGTTCTCTGAACTACTCAAAATTTCCGCTACCGGTTCTCTGAACTACTCAAAATTTCCGCTGCCGGTTCTCTGAACTACTCAAAATTTCAGCTACCGGATCTCTGAACTACTCAAAATTTCCGCTACCGGTTCTCTGAACTACTCAAAATTTCCACTACCAGTTCTCCGAATTACTCAAAATTTCCACTACCGGTTCTCCGAACTACTCAAAATTTCAGCTACTGGATCTCCGAACTACTCAAAATTTCCACTACCGGTTCTCTGAACTACTCAAAATTTCCGCTACCGGTTCTCTGAACTACTCAAAATTTCCGCTACCGGTTCTCTGAACTACTCAAAATTTCCGCTGCCGGTTCTCCGAACTACTCAAAATTTCAGCTACCGGATCTCTGAACTACTCAAAATTTCCGCTACCGGTTCTCTGAACTACTCAAAATTTCCACTACCAGTTCTCCGAATTACTCAAAATTTCCACTACCGGTTCTCCGAACTACTCAAAATTTCCACTACCGGTTCTCTGAACTACTCAAAATTTCCGCTACCGGTTCTCTGAACTACTCAAAATTTCCACTACCGGTTCTCCGAACTACTCAAAATTTCCACTACCAGTTCTCCGAATTACTCAAAATTTCCACTACCGGTTCTCTGAACTACTCAAAATTTCCGCTACCGGTTCTCTGAACTACTCAAAATTTCCGCTACCGGTTCTCTGAACTACTCAAAATTTCCACTACCAGTTCTCCGAATTACTCAAAATTTCCACTACCGGTTCTCTGAACTACTCAAAATTTCCGCTACCGGTTCTCTGAACTACTCAAAATTTCCGCTGCTGGTTCTCTGAACTACTCAAAATTTCAGCTACTGGATCTCCGAACTACTCAAAGTTTCCACTACAGGTTCTCCGAACTACTCAAAATTTCCACTACCGGTTCTCTGAACTACTCAAAATTTCCGCTGCTGGTTCTCTGAACTACTCAAAATTTCAGCTACTGGATCTCCGAACTACTCAAAATTTCCACTACCGGTTCTCTGAACTACTCAAAATTTCCGCTGCTGGTTCTCTGAACTACTCAAAATTTCAGCTACTGGATCTCCGAACTACTCAAAATTTCCGCTACCGGTTCTCTGAACTACTCAAAATTTCCGCTACCGGTTCTCTGAACTACTCAAAATTTCCACTACCGGTTCTCTGAACTACTCAAAATTTCCACTACCGGTTCTCCGAACTACTCAAAATTTCCACTACCGGTTCTCCGAATTACTCAAAATTTCCACTACCGGTTCTCTGAACTACTCAAAATTTCCGCTACCGGTTCTCTGAACTACTCAAAATTTCCGCTACCGGTTCTCTGAACTACTCAAAATTTCCACTACCAGTTCTCCGAATTACTCAAAATTTCCTCTACCGGTTCTCTGAACTACTCAAAATTTCCGCTACCGGTTCTCTGAACTACTCAAAATTTCCGCTGCTGGTTCTCTGAACTACTCAAAATTTCAGCTACTGGATCTCCGAACTACTCAAAGTTTCCACTACAGGTTCTCCGAACTACTCAAAATTTCCACTACCGGTTCTCTGAACTACTCAAAATTTCCGCTGCTGGTTCTCTGAACTACTCAAAATTTCCGCTGCTGGTTCTCTGAACTACTCAAAATTTCAGCTACTGGATCTCCGAACTACTCAAAATTTCCGCTACCGGTTCTCTGAACTACTCAAAATTTCCGCTACCGGTTCTCTGAACTACTCAAAATTTCCGCTGCCGGTTCTCTGAACTACTCAAAATTTCCGCTGCCGGTTCTCCAAACTACTCAAAATTTCAGCTACCGGATCTCTGAACTACTCAAAATTTCCACTACCGGTTCTCTGAACTACTCAAATTTCCACTACCGGTTCTCCGAATTACTCAAAATTTCCACTACCGGTTCTCCGAACTACTCAAAATTTCCGCTACCGGTTCTCTGAACTACTCAAAATTTCCGCTACCGGTTCTCTGAACTACTCAAAATTTCCGCTACGGGTTCTGTGAACTACTCAAAGTTTCCACTACAGGTTCTCCGAACTACTCAAACTTTCCACCACCGGTTCTGCGAACTACTCAAACTTTCCACTACCAGTTCTCCGAACTACTCAAAATTTCCGCTGCCGGTTCTCCGAACTACTCAAAATTTCAGCTACTGGATCTCCGAACTACTCAAAATTTCCACTACCGGTTCTCTGAACTACTCAAAATTTCCACTACCGGTTCTCCGAACTACTCAAAATTTCCGCTGCCGGTTCTCCGAACTACTCAAAATTTCCGCTGCCGGTTCTCCAAACTACTCAAAATTTCCACTGCCGGTTCTCTGAACTACTCAAAATTTCCGCTGCCGGTTCTCCAAACTACTCAAAATTTCAGCTACCGGATCTCTGAACTACTCCAAATTTCCGCTACCGGTTCTCTGAACTACTCAAAATTTCCACTACCAGTTCTCCGAATTACTCAAAATTTCCACTACCGGTTCTCCGAACTACTCAAAATTTCCACTACCGGTTCTCTGAACTACTCAAAATTTCCGCTACCGGTTCTCTGAACTACTCAAAATTTCCACTACCGGTTCTCCGAACTACTCAAAATTTCCACTACCAGTTCTCCGAATTACTCAAAATTTCCACTACCGGTTCTCTGAACTACTCAAAATTTCCGCTACCGGTTCTCTGAACTACTCAAAATTTCCGCTACCGGTTCTCTGAACTACTCAAAATTTCCACTACCAGTTCTCCGAATTACTCAAAATTTCCACTACCGGTTCTCTGAACTACTCAAAATTTCCGCTACCGGTTCTCTGAACTACTCAAAATTTCCGCTGCTGGTTCTCTGAACTACTCAAAATTTCAGCTACTGGATCTCCGAACTACTCAAAGTTTCCACTACAGGTTCTCCGAACTACTCAAAATTTCCACTACCGGTTCTCTGAACTACTCAAAATTTCCGCTGCTGGTTCTCTGAACTACTCAAAATTTCAGCTACTGGATCTCCGAACTACTCAAAATTTCCACTACCGGTTCTCTGAACTACTCAAAATTTCCGCTGCTGGTTCTCTGAACTACTCAAAATTTCAGCTACTGGATCTCCGAACTACTCAAAATTTCCGCTACCGGTTCTCTGAACTACTCAAAATTTCCGCTACCGGTTCTCTGAACTACTCAAAATTTCCACTACCGGTTCTCCGAACTACTCAAAATTTCCACTACCGGTTCTCCGAACTACTCAAAATTTCCACTACCGGTTCTCCGAATTACTCAAAATTTCCACTACCGGTTCTCTGAACTACTCAAAATTTCCGCTACCGGTTCTCTGAACTACTCAAAATTTCCGCTACCGGTTCTCTGAACTACTCAAAATTTCCACTACCAGTTCTCCGAATTACTCAAAATTTCCTCTACCGGTTCTCTGAACTACTCAAAATTTCCGCTACCGGTTCTCTGAACTACTCAAAATTTCCGCTGCTGGTTCTCTGAACTACTCAAAATTTCAGCTACTGGATCTCCGAACTACTCAAAGTTTCCACTACAGGTTCTCCGAACTACTCAAAATTTCCACTACCGGTTCTCTGAACTACTCAAAATTTCCGCTGCTGGTTCTCTGAACTACTCAAAATTTCAGCTACTGGATCTCCGAACTACTCAAAATTTCCACTACCGGTTCTCTGAACTACTCAAAATTTCCGCTGCTGGTTCTCTGAACTACTCAAAATTTCAGCTACTGGATCTCCGAACTACTCAAAATTTCCGCTACCGGTTCTCTGAACTACTCAAAATTTCCGCTACCGGTTCTCTGAACTACTCAAAATTTCCGCTGCCGGTTCTCTGAACTACTCAAAATTTCCGCTGCCGGTTCTCTGAACTACTCAAAATTTCCGCTGCCGGTTCTCCAAACTACTCAAAATTTCAGCTACCGGATCTCTGAACTACTCAAAATTTCCACTACCGGTTCTCTGAACTACTCAAATTTCCACTACCGGTTCTCCGAATTACTCAAAATTTCCACTACCGGTTCTCCGAACTACTCAAAATTTCCGCTACCGGTTCTCTGAACTACTCAAAATTTCCGCTACCGGTTCTCTGAACTACTCAAAATTTCCGCTACGGGTTCTGTGAACTACTCAAAGTTTCCACTACAGGTTCTCCGAACTACTCAAAATTTCCACTACCGGTTCTCCGAACTACTCAAACTTTCCACCACCGGTTCTGCGAACTACTCAAACTTTCCACTACCAGTTCTCCGAACTACTCAAAATTTCCGCTGCCGGTTCTCCGAACTACTCAAAATTTCAGCTACTGGATCTCCGAACTACTCAAAATTTCCACTACCGGTTCTCTGAACTACTCAAAATTTCCACTACCGGTTCTCCGAACTACTCAAAATTTCCGCTGCCGGTTCTCCGAACTACTCAAAATTTCCGCTGCCGGTTCTCCAAACTACTCAAAATTTCCACTGCCGGTTCTCTGAACTACTCAAAATTTCCGCTGCCGGTTCTCCAAACTACTCAAAATTTCAGCTACCGGATCTCTGAACTACTCCAAATTTCCGCTACCGGTTCTCTGAACTACTCAAAATTTCCACTACCGGTTCTCCGAATTACTCAAAATTTCCACTACCGGTTCTCCGAACTACTCAAAATTTCCGCTACCGGTTCTCCGAACTACTCAAAATTTCCGCTACCGGTTCTCTGAACTACTCAAAATTTCCGCTACCGGTTCTGCGAACTACTCAAAGTTTCCACTACAGGTTCTCCGAACTACTCAAAATTTCCACTACCGGTTCTCCGAACTACTCAAAATTTCCACCACCGGTTCTCCGAACTACTCAAAATTTCCGCTGCCGGTTCTCTGAACTACTCAAAATTTCCGCTGCCGCTTCTCCGAACTACTCAAAATTTCCGCTGCTGGTTCTCCAAACTACTCAAAATTTCAGCTACTGGATCTCCGAACTACTCAAAATGTCCACTACCGGTTCTCTGAACTACTCAAAATTTCCGCTACCGGTTCTCTGAACTACTCAAAATTTCCGCTACCGGTTCTCTGAACTACTCAAAGTTTCCACTACAGGTTCTCCGAACTACTCAAAATTTCCACTACCGGTTCTCCGAATTACTCAAAATTTCCACCACCGGTTCTGCGAACTACTCAAACTTTCCACTACCAGTTCTCTGAACTACTCAAAATTTCCGCTGCCGGTTCTCCGAACTACTCAAAATTTCCGCTGCCGGTTCTCCAAACTACTCAAAATTTCAGCTACTGGATCTCTGAACTACTCAAAATTTCCACTACCGGTTCTCTGAACTACTCAAAATTTCCGCTACCGGTTCTCTGAACTACTCAAAATTTCCACTGCCGGTTCTCCGAACTACTCAAAATTTCCGCTGCTGGTTCTCCAAACTACTCAAAATTTCCACTACCAGTTCTCTGAACTACTCAAAATTTCCGCTACCGGTTCTCCAAACTACTCAAAATTTCCACTACCGGTTCTCCAGAATCTCTCAAAACCTTCTGGATTTCACCCCTGTACTAATGGTGTAAATGTCTATGGAGATTCTCAGTCTCCACTTGTCCACACTACCTGTGTGCAACACAGTCCTTCCAGCAGTTCCAAAAAGGCCTTACACCCATTTGTATTCTGATTCAAGAGCATAGATCAGAGGTGTCAAACTCAAGCCCGGGGGCTGGATCCGGCCCACTGGATGCTTAGATCTGGCCCACCGGGATGCCCTAGAAACAGCCAAGGAGCAGCCTGTGGTGCTTCTGCCAGCGAAAATGGAGCTTTGGCAGCCTTAGTTTTCACTGGCAAAGGGTTGCAGGAGGCCGTTGCAGCCCGAAACGGAGCTTGGGAGCCGGTTTTCGCTGGGATAGAGCTTGGGCCACCACGGGCGCGCCGAACATGAGTGATATCAAGCTGGCCACACCCACCCTGGCCCCCGAGGTTAAACACAACCCTGATGCAGCCCTCAATGAAATCGAATTCGACACTTCTGCCATAGATAAACCTCCAAGTGACCTCAACGGCTCTTAGAAAGAATGCCGACAACCAAATGACTGCAAGGAATATAAATCCTTCCACCACCCCCACCACCCACCATTCAGTTAGAACTGAAGAAGCTTCTTGGATGAGAAGCGAAACGTCTTTCAAGGAAAAACAAAGAAAGTCCAGTTGCCTCTTGAAAAAGCACCTTTGGGACTACCAATGGTAAGATAATGTCTGATTGGCGTTGAGGGACCAACGATTTAAAGGATAACCTGTGATCTTAAAACTACATGTGGCCTCCTTCTTTTGCCAACTTCCTCAAACAGTAAATCTGGGATGATGTCCTTATCTGCAAGTTGTTCTAGCGAACCCTTCCTTCCTTCTCCTATTTTTCTTTGATTGTGGTTAGGCAGGAAAGACCAGGACCACACATGAATTTCCAATTAAAATGAGTTATTACTATTCACGGCCTATGCACAGGAATTTACTCGGCTAAATTTACACCACTATTTTGGTGCCAGATAAGGGTCAAGGGTCAATTCCAGGGGAGGTTGGACTTAGTCCATATGTGCCTACGTAGGGATTCTAGGTCGATCCCTCTTTTGACTCTGTCCCTAAATTCTACCACTCCTCCTATAGCTGCCATTGTAATATTTATGGCCCCAAGGTGAAAGTATGTAAAAAGCAAGTCAAAAGTAAAATAAAGTAAAAAGCGAGCTTTTCTCCTTTTTCTTCTTCTTTTGCTTATCTCTGTCTTTAATATTTTAGTCCCAATTAACTCCCCTAGCTCCAACCCCACAGTCTGGTTCATACTACCCTTATCTTATTTTGTAAAATCCATCAATTATCTACTTTCCATAATAATCAAGTTATCAAGCTGACACAGTCAGCATTGTCCTGAAGGTCCAGCCTGCTTGTCTAGTTAATTTTACTATTTTCAAGGGTACTTAGGTCAAAGGAAAAAAATATTATTCTGTTTTCTAAAAATCACTGCCTCCTTTATCCGTTTAAAACTTTCTTAAATCACAATCCTGTTAATGTCAAGCACGGGAAATTAGCAGTCAAAGCGGTTCAAATGAATAGAAGTTTATTGCTTTCTAACCAGTGGTGGGATTCAACTGGCGCGCTGAGCAGCAGTGGGTTCCGGATCCCGTTGCAATCGGCACAGTGAAATGGGACCAGGCGTCCACCATGTGCACAGCACGTGCATGCGTACTTACCTCCTGCGATGCTCCGCGACTCTCCAGCTGCTCTGTGGAGCGTCGCGCAGGTGTCGTACGTTCCATGCGCGAAAGCCCCCATCGGTTCAAATACAGGTAAGGAGGGCGGGCGGGCCCTCTGAAGCACCATACCGGAACGGTACCTGGTGCTCCCAGCAGGCACCGGTACGCCCGTACCGGGGTGTACCGGTTATATCCCACAACTGGAGCTGAGCGTCGGAGCTACCAGTTCGCCTGAACCGGCTTGAACCGGCTGAATTCCATCCCTGTTTCTAACACGCTCTACAAGAATCTAAATGACTAAAAGTCAAAGCAAATTGGCGGTAGATAAGACTCGAGATGGGCTAGACGTAAGGTAGATCTCTTGTGGGAATGAAGAGATCTGAGACCGATGACCTGCTTCACCCCTCCCTCGAGCACAGCCTGGTCATCTCCTACATCTAAGCATTTTTGCTTTTAAGTCAAAGATAGTAAGTAATTCCCCCCCACCCCCCAAAAAATAGGCAATTTACCAAGTGTTCTTTCCTGCCTGTTGAAAGATCGCTCTTAAGTCATAAATTAATTGTATAAAATAATTGGGTCAAATGTCCATAAAGGCTACACAGTGGTTTTGAGTGTGACGGTAATCCCTCAGTTCGCAAGCCGCTCAACCCACAGCCGACCACAAGAAACTCAATGCCTATGGTTTCTCGCAAGCATAGCTATCTAGAGCGCAAGTGGGCAATCTCCCAATCTCTCCTTTTCAAGAGAGAGAATTTCGTCAGCCGGAACATTTTGCATGGCTTCCACTCTTCACCATGGTGCTGTCCCTGCTCACAGAGATGGTCGGAGGGACGCCCAACCTGCCATATGGGTCCTCACTTGGAAAGCTCCTCAACAGGGAAATATTGAGAAAAATATAGGTATGGTGTGCCCATGTACGGCTCTTGCTAGTCTCATTATCTGCTTCATTTCCACCTACTAGGCTGCCTCTAACATTTTTTTTTTAATTTAAACAATTTTTATTTGTTTTTTTTAAACAAGGACAAACATAAAAATTAAAATTAAAAAACCCATCTTCCATTACAAATTGTAGAAAGTGTGTCAGTTGGTTACAGTATTTCCATGCGTCTCTTCCATAGTCACCACCTGCTTTTCATATCAAATCGCATATTTTAAATTCACCTACGTTCATGTATATCACGATTATTATATCTCAGCCTTAATTTGACTATCATTGTTTCTACGTCCTTTTGTATATAATATTACTAGGCTGCCTCTAACAAATTAACGATGGAATGTGGCCTTCGTTAGAAAAAAAGAATGCACACTATTGGTGTAAGAGTGTAAGTCGCCGATTGAATGAATACCCCCTTCCTGCTACATGAATCACACTTATCTGAAATCAACTTGGTGCTTCCTTTTGAAACCTTCCAATGCTTCAAGAGAAAGGGCTGCACAGGGAACAATTGAAGGCCGATTCACATGATATTATAGCAGAAACAAAAACGTTGCAAACTGTAGACCTCTATGCATAGATGACCCCTCAAAGTTGTCTATCAGGAAAGAGCTGGAAGGGACCTTGGAGGTCTTCTAGTCCAGCCCCCTGCTCAGGAGACCTAGACCAGTGTTGGAGAAACTTTTCGGCATCGAGTGCTGAAACAGTGCGTGCGCACACACTCGCATCGGAAACTGGAAGAGCAGCTGCCCGGTGTGCACATGTGCATGCCGGGCAGCTGCTCTTCCGGTTTCCAGCACTCCCGCATACGTGAAAACTAGCTGGCGGTGCTCCGGAACCTGGAAGAGCAACAGCTCGCATGCCCAGAGAGATGGCTCTGCATGCCACTTCCGGCACATGTTTGCCATCCCGGACCTACACCATTTCAGACAAGTGACTGTCCGGTCTTTTCTTAAAAACCTCCAGTGATGGAGCACCCACAACCTCTGGTGGCAAGCTGTTCCACTGGTTAGTTCTCCTCACTGTTAGGAAGTTTCTCCTTAATTCCAGGTTGCTTTTCTTCTTGATTAAGTTGCCATCCGTCATTTCCTTCCCTGCCCTCTGATGCTTCGAAAAATTGACCCTTTCTTCTTTGTGGCATCCTCTCAAATACCAGTCTACAGAGAGTCCTTGACGTATGATTGCAATTGAGCCCAAAATTTCTGTTGCTAAATGAGACTTTTGTTATGTGAGTTTTGCCCCATTTTACGACATATTTTGCCACAGTTGCTAAGTGAGCCACTGCAAGTGATAAGTTAATAATTTGGTTGTTAAGGGAATCTGGCTTCCCCATTGACTTTGCTTGTCAGAAGGTCGCAAACAGGACCTTAGGACATAACAATGGTCGTAAGTTTGAACCAGTTTCTCAAGCATTTGAATTCTGATCACATTATCATGGGGCAGCTACAAAGGTTGTAACGTATGAAAAACGATCATTAGTCACTTTCTTTCAGTCCCGTTGCAACTTTGAACAGTTACTAAATGAAATGTTGTAAGTCGAGGACTACCTGGACTGCTATCCTATCTCCACATGTCCTTCTTTTCTCTAGACTGGCCGAACCCAAATCCCGCAACCGTTCTTCGTACGTTTTTGTCTCCAGGCCTTTAAACCTCTTAGTTGCTCTTCTCTGCACTTTTCCCAAAGTCTCAACATCTTTTCTGTAATGTGGGGACCAAACCTTGATGCAGGATTCCAGGTGTGGCCTTTATAAAACAGTATTGATACTTCACATCATTTTGATTATACGCCTCTGTTTAGACAACCAAGGTTTGTATTAGCCAGGGGTGGGATTCAAATATTTTAACAACCGGTTCTCTACCTGATTGCCTGGTGGGTGTAGCAAAGATGGGCGTGGCCTACTCGACCTCCTGCACCACGGCATGGGGAGGTTTCGCCTTCCCCAGGCTCCAGGGGTTTTCTTTGAGTCTTCAGGAGTGCAAAAGCGGCCTCCCCCGGCAGTGGTGGGATTCAAACATTTTTACTACCGGTTCTGTGAGTGTTTCTCGGTGGTGTGGCAATGCTTGGTGGGCGTGTCTTGGTGGGTGTTTCAGGGGAAGGATACTGCAAAATCCCCATTCCTTCCCGATCAGCTGGGACTCGGGAGGCAGAGAGTAGATGGGGGCGGGGCCAGCCAGAGGTGGTATTTACCGGTTCTCTGAACTACTCAAAATTTCCGCTACCGGTTCTCTAGAACTGGTCAGAACCTGCTGAATGCCACCTGTGTCCCCTGGAGCCTCCGCAGGGGCCCTGAACTTACCTGGCATTCAAAACGGGCTGCGTGGGGTCTCCTGGGAGGGGAAGGTGTGGGCGGGGCCAGCCAGTCCTTGCAACTACCAGTTCAGCGAACCAGATGTAAAATTAGCATCTGGTTCACCCGAAACGGTCCAAACTAGTATTAGCCCTTTTGGCTGCCACTGCACACTGCTAGCACACATGAAATGCTAAGCAACACTCGGTATCTCTTCCCCCTTGCACTGCAGTCCATTCATACATTAAGTTGCAAATTCTTGAATGAGCAAGTCATGCCAGTGCCTCCTTGGGGAAAATCAACCTGTGAGCTCCATGAATACTGCTGAAAGTGTAATTAAGATATTCTGAATAGATGCTAATGCCATGCAACAGTTAAGAAGAGACAAAATTTTAAATCTTTTTATATCATTGCATAGCACAGACTCATCCTCCAAATTCAATCTCTTCTTCTCTTTTTAATTTTGTTTTGTTTCCAAAGAAGCATTTGTGCCAACCTAGCCGATAACCTCTCCAAGTCAGTCTCTAGATTCTTCCGTGCATTGTGTAAGAAATCACTTGGTAAGAGTTTATGAACCGAGTGAATCTTTTTCACACGGACACATTCGAGGCGGTTTGCAAGTGAAGGACTTTGAAAAGCGGCTCTTATTTTTACCCTTCCATCCCTGGGGAGACGAAAACTTTTCCATTTGGGAGGCCAACAACAACAACAAAAAAAAGTCCTTTCGTGGATGCCCAAGATAACGCCATCTCTTTCCCACTCAGCCACCCACACACTGCCCAAAGCCCACTAAATATTCCTCCCCCCCACACACACACAATTGTTTTTATTTCATTTTAGTACAAATAATCCATCTTCCATTAAACAGTGTGTCGTCTGGGTACAAATGTTTGCGCAATAACAGTTAAAATTTGCAATCATATTCATTATTTAATCTATTCTTAGCTGAATACCAACACATTAAATATCTGATAGTTCACATCCTCTTCTTAGTTTGCGTAACTCTATTAACTCTATGAACTATTTTCCATATTTTACTCATCTACTTTTATATCTAATTTTTATATTTATCCTCTAACCATCGATATCCCATTTGATAGAGTGAGACAAATGATTTGATTTAATTTACAGCTTCCTCTTTTATTTCAGAGGCTGCTGAAGGTTAGTTGTAGTTAACTTGGGGATAAGGGGGGGGGGGAAGAAGGTGCAGAAAAGAACTTTATAAAAAAAAGGGGGGAAGGGGGTGTCGAAACGGTACAGATGCCAATCTGTGGCTTTCGGAGCTATTTTCTGCAGCATCCGAAGACTAAACCAGACTCCAGGCTGGCCATCAAATCAAACCCACACCCTAAACGAGGTGCCAAGCCACAAGAGGAATTTGCGTCAACTGGGGAATTACAACCAAGGAGAAGAACTTCTAATTATAGGGTCTGGAAGCGGAAGCCGTGAGTGAGTGATTACCGAGTTGAGGCCCTGCTCTATGTTTACTCCAAGGCTTCCTCTCTCCTCTTCTCCCTTGATGGATGAGGTTGCCCCCCCCCCTCCACCAAAGGGTGGGGATTGAAGTTGCTGATGAGACACAGAGAGGTTTCCAGCACCGGGCGGGCGGGAGATGGTCTGGCTTCTGTGGCCATGTAGTAACATAAGTCTTTTCAACTAGGCGTCAGTTGGTTAGACCGAAGAAGGCCAAATTAGAGGGTAGGAAATCTCAGCTGGGCCCTTTGCCGTCAAAAGGGAAGAACAAGAGTGCGGAAGACAAAACAGAGGAAGGCAACCGACCCCCAGCTCCAAGAATCGTCTCCGGGACATCCTATTTATAACACCTCTCTAACAGCCGGACTGCAGAGGGGAGATCGGTGTCAACAGGAGGAGAGAAGGCCTCGCCCTAGATTTACACCGCCGAGAACATGCTCATTTGGGGAATAAGTACACAGGCGACTCTGCCCTTCGGTGGCCACTCAGGGCGAGAGTCAAGAGTTCAGTGTGTCCCAAGGTTTCTGGAAGCATCTCAAAGTGATCCTTTTCAAACGCTGCCTTGGGACAGGGATGAAGATGGAATCACGGGGCTGGGAAGGGGTTCTGACCTAGGCTTCCCTAAACCTTTTGTCCTTGTCCCGACAAAAACCCCTTTTATTAAGCTCATATGAATTCCTCTCATTCACATCCAGCAAAGTCCCAGCAAACAGTCTTTCAAGAGATTTCACAACCACAGACCTTTATCAGGCTTGGAGAGCTGCCAGGCCGATATCTTCCAAACTCCATGCTGTAGCAGCAATTCCTTGGCAAGAAGTCAGGAACGGATCTTCACCCGAATGAATGGAACTAATTGTCTCCTGCAAGCTCCACTCCCCTTTCGCCCCTCTTTATTCCTTCTGGGAGGGGCCATTCAGTATCCACCAGTGGCTTTACTCCCAAGTTGGCTCTTGTTCCTTAGCTGTTCCCTTCTCCTGGAAGCTCTGCGCATGCCCACACTGGGAACAGGCTCCAGCTGTTCTTCTGCCCCATTGATGTCTGACTCCAAAGGCAGCTGATAACTGTCAGACAGCCCTGGCCCTATCTCTGCCTCTGACGCAGAGCCCTCCTCAGAGCCTTCCCCAAACTCCAGGAATGGCCCAGGTTCCTCCCCAACCTCCTCACTTCTGGTTTGCTCATAGGGCTGGTTTTAGCCCTCCGAAGCCTTCCGGGGGCTTCCGGAAGGCTTCCCTGAAGGCTCCAGAGAGCAAAAAACGACCCTACGAGCAAACCAGAAGTCACTTCCAGTTTGTCTATAGGGCTGTTTTTAGTCCTCCGGAGCCTTCAGTGACCATCAGGAGCTTCTCTGAAGGCTCCGGAGGAAGAAAAACGGCCCTAAAGACAAACCAGTTTGCTCATAGGATCGTTTTTGGCTCTGCGGAGCCTTCAGGGAAGCCTCCTGAAGGCCCCTGAAGGCTCCGGACAGCTAAAACCGGCCCCACGAGAAAACCAGAAGCACGTTCCTGAACTTCCAGTTTGCCCGTAGGACCAGTTTTTCACACTCCGCAGGGCGAAAAATTGCCTCAAAAGAAGGCCGAAGTCAGCTGGCCAGCACGTGTATGCTGTGGAACACATGCCATAGGTTTGCCATCATGGTTCTAGACCAATCCATTCACCCAAGTAAGGAGGCTTTACAGGTAGTCCTCCACTTACGACCACAATTGAGCCCAAAATTTCCGTTGCTAAGTAAGACAGTTCTGAGTTTCTGCCCCATTTTGCTAGCTTCCTTGCCAGAGCAGTTAAGTGAATCACTGTGTTGGTTAAGCTAGGAACACGGTTGTTAAGTGAGTCTGGCTTCCCCATGGACTTTCCTTGTCAGACGGTTGCGAATGGCGATCACATGACCCTGGGACGCTGCAACCGTCATAAATATGAGCCAGTTGCCAAATGTCCGGATTTTGATCAGGTCACCATGGGGATGCTGCCCCTATTAGAAGTGTGAAAAATGGTCATAAGTCGCATTTTTCCGTGTTGTCGTAACTTTAAACGGTCACTAAATGACTGATTGTAAGATCGGGGATTACCTGTATACAATTCCAGACAAATGATCGTCTAGTCCGGGGGGGGGGGGTCAAACTCGATTTCATTGAGGGCTGGAGCACAGTTATATTTGACCTGGGGGAGGGGTGTGTGGCCAGGGGGCATGACCAGCCTGACATCACTAGTCTCAGGGGCTCCTGTGCTGGCCAGAGTGCTCTGCCAGAGAAAATGGGCTTCCAAGCTCCGTTTTCGGCTGGGATGGCTTCCTGCAATCCTCTGCCAGCGAAAACGGAGCTCCGGAGAGCTGCCCGCAGCCCTCCAGAGCTCCGTTTTCACTGGCAGAGGCACCAAGGGTCCTTTGCTGTTTCCGGGGCGGCCCCATGGGCCAGATGTAAACACCCCGGGGGCCGGACCCAGTCCTTGAGTTTGAGACCCCTGGTCTAATCTTGACTTGAAAACCTCCAGCACCCAAAATTTCCAGAGGCAAACTGTCCCATTGATTGATTGTTCTCACTGTCAGGAAATTACTCTTTATTTCCAGCTTGGATCTCTCTCTGAGCAGCTTCCATCCGTTGCTTCTTGTCTTGCCTTCAGGTCCTGAAGAGGGTTGACACACACACACACACACCGCTCTTCTCTGTGACAGCCCTTCAAGTGTTGGAGAAGACAGCTATCGTGTCTCCTCTTCCTGAGGCTAAACGTTGCTAGTTCCTTCAGCCGTTCATCGTACGACTTAGCCTCCAGACCCCTCATCCTCTCTGCAATGCTACGGAAGCACTCAAAATTAATTGTATCAGCAACGAGAAGTTCGCCATCAGCCCCAAATTCTCATCCACAGACGCCGACACCTCTCCGCGAGTGGCTGTTTTAGCCTAGCTCACTGGTTATTTGCCACATTTCTGCAATCGGTGCATTGGGGACATTGAGATCATTTCTGATGCGGAATTATCTAATTTCGGAAGACAGATGCTCAAGCGGGGGGTGGGGGAATGCAGCTTGATGAGTGAGTTGTGCAAAAGGTAGACAGTTCTTCTCCCGACATATGATGAATTTAGGGCCTTGCTTTGCAATGTAGACAGACTGTTTTGCCGGTTTCAGGGGTGGCTTGGTACAAAGAAAGACCAAATCCAGGTATTTGCCTCCGTAAGATTTATGTGCTTACTAGATGATAACCTGGCATTGCCCAAGTATTTATTTATCCTAATCCTGTGATGGCAAACCTATGGCACGTGTGCCAGAAGTGGCACGCAGAGCCCTCTCTGTGAGCACGCGTGCCGTTGCCAGCAGCTCTTCTGGTTTCTGCCATGCACATGCATGCCAGCCAGCTGGTCTTAGTGGGTGCCAAAGTGCTGAAAAACGGCCGGAAAATGGCCCGAAAAAGGGATAAAAACAGGCCGTTTTGGGGCTGTTTTCCCAGGCCTATTTCAGGCCATTTTGGACTATTTTCTGGGCCTTTTTGGGAGGGCTACTATTTGGACCATTTTTCAGGCTGCTTTGGGGGCCAAAAACAACCCCAAAAAACAGCCTGAAAAACGGTCTAAAATCAGGCAGGTGCATGCCAGCCAGCTGGCATTCAGGTTTCAGGTTTGCCCTGGTGTGTGCAAAGACCAGCTGGCCGGCTGTTCCAGTTAGGGCACTCGGTGCCAAAAAGGTTTGCCATCGTTGTCCTAATCCATACATTTGTCCTCAAAAATAATCCCAGAGCAAATGCAATTTCTAATTTTGGATTTTCCCCTTTACCGAAGGGAATCCCCTTGTGGAGTACTGTGAAGCTGTTACTGTGACAACTCTCGTATAGTACTAACTGGACTGTGCTTTGCTACAAAACCACGTGATCGGGCCAGCCCGCAAGCCGGGTGAGTCGCGTGCTGGCCAGGCTCATATAAGGCAAGTGGCAGTTGGAACAGAGTTCCTTTCAGTTGGGGAGGGGGAGTAGAACATCTAACTCCTTAACATCGACACATGTTTTAATATAATACTGTATAAGAAATACTGATGATCTGATGGTCATGTCGAAAAATCCTTTATTAGCGAGCACCTAGAAGCCAAGAGGAACATACGTGCCGAATTTCAAGTTTGTAGGCGTTACAATTCTGGAGATTTCATGATGAGTGAGTGGTAGTTGGCTTTTACGATAGATAGATAGATGATAGATAGATAGATAGATAGATAGATAGATAGATAGATAGATAGATAGATATTCATATAATAGGTTGGAGGGTAGGAATGCAAGTATATTATTTGTATTTGGGTAATCTTTGACTTGCAACCATTTGCTTAGTGACTGTTTGAAGTTACAATGGCACTGAGAAAAATGACCCATGACCATTTCTCATACCTATGACCGATGCAATATTCCCACGGTCACGTGATCAAAATTCGGAAGCTGGGCAACTGGCATGTTTTGTGACGGTTGATGTGATCCCCTTTGGCCACCTTCCGCGAAGCAAAATCCATGGGGAAGCCAGATTCACTGAACGACAGCGTTACTAGCTTAAGAACTGCAGTGATTCACTTAACAACTAGGGCAAGAAAGGTTGTGAAATGGGGCACATCTCAGTTAACAACTGTCTCACTTAGCAACAGAAAATTTGGCCTCAGTGATCGTATGTCTGAGTGCATTCACTTTCTGAGTGCATTCACTTTCCATTTCTACCAATTCTGCCAATGTGCCAAGACACATCGACGCCTATCCAGAACAGCGAGTTCATTACAATGTTAGTTTTATACCGTGTGATATGTTCGAAACAGCAGGCTTATTAAATCTGTGAGGCTCCCCAACAGTCTTGGCGAGGTGTTTTTTCCCCCCTGCCAGCGGACTCTGATAAATGAGAAAAGACTTCTAAGGCAGAAAATTCCAATTTAGATTTCTTTAACGATTAACCCTGGACCACCATCGTATTTCAATGGACCACATTTAACTAACCAGAGGAATTTCGGCTCTGTTAAAGGTGCAGTCAGCCGTCTTCGGGGGGCACACAGTTTAATCTGTTTTACTGCAGGCCGAACATTAATTTTCCATGTTATTCAGGGATGGAAAAGCTCTCTCGGAGCCAAAGAAGGAATTGCTGTTTAAAACGTCGATGTGTCGAATTTCACAAGTCTTGGCCAGCGGGGGTGTGACGCCTGTTGATGGGAAGATAAATTATTGACCAAATTACAATGAAGAAAACGGGCATTTTTTGAACGTTGGGCTTTTTGGCGGCGAAGAAGGCTTAATCTCCCAGTTGTACAAGTTGCTTCACCTTTACAGCAGAGCAAGCCATCTGTTGTGGCCTGCCAGTGGAGCTGGCACCACATTCAGACAGTGAGGAGGTTGGGGAGGAAGATAGGCCAGTCCTGGAGTCTGGGGAAGGCTCTGATGAGGGCTCTGTGTCGGAGGCAGAGAGGGGGCCAGAGCCCTATGCCAGTTATCAGGTGCCTTCAGAGTCAGACATCAGTGGGGCAGAAGAACAGCTGGAGCCTGTTCCCAGTGAGCGCATGCGCAGAGTTGCCAGATGAAGGGAGCAGCTAAGGAACAGGGGTCGACTTGGGAGTAACACCACAGTTGGAGGATGAATGGCCCCTCCCAGAGGAAATAAAAGAGGAGGGAAAGGGGAGTGGAGTTTGCAGGAGACAATCAGTTCACTTCATTGGTTCGGGACTCTCCGAGACTTCTAGCCAAGTTTTGCAGATATCTGTCAGCTCTCCAAGCCAGATAAGGTCTGTGACTGTAAATCCTCCCTTGAAAGACTTTGCTGAATGAGATGAATTCACAGTAAATTAATCAAAGGGGTTTTTTGTCAGGACCAGGAGTTTGCTTCAGGCTCTCTGAAAGCCTCGGTCAGAACACCAGGCATAAGACGGTTATTCTAAAAGTTTCCATGTCAGCCCCGCTCCAAACCCAAATCCCAAACCGGTTTTTAAACGCCTCAAGTTTAAATAGCGGCCTGAGGAGTTGGCGTAAGAATGATCACAAGGGAACATGTGACTTTATGCCAAGCTTAGGACTTAACCATCAATCCGCCCCCACCTTTTTTCTCCCCTTCCGTCTCCAATTCTTGAAGAGGGCCTGTGGATAAGTCCCTGCTGTTTTCTTGGCAATTTTTTTTTTCAGAAGTGGTTTGCCATTGGTTCCTTTCTAGGGCTGAGAGAAAGTGGCTGGCCCCAAGGTCTCCCAGTGTAGGAGACGATCAGGCTGAGCCCGAGGGAGGGATCAAACACATCATCAGTCTCGAGTCTCTGCGTGTCCAGAAGAGATCTCAATCCAGCCCAACTTGAATTCCATGGATTCTTATCGACCGCCAATTCGCTTTGACCATTAGTAGTTCAGATTCTTGTAGAGAGCTTAAGCCTGCAATAAGCTTACACAGGTAGTCCTCAAATTACGACCACAACTGAGCCCCAAATGTACGTTGTTAAGTGAGATATGTGCTAAGTGAGTTTTGCCCCATTTTACGCGCTTTCCTCGCCACATCTGTTAAGTGATTCGCTGCAGTTGTTAAGTTAGTAACACGGTTGTTAATTGAATCCAGTTTCCCCATTGACTTTGCTGGTCAGAAGGTCACAAAAGGGGATCCTGGGACACTGCAACGGTCATAAATGTGAACCCCTTGTCAAGCATTCGAATGTCAACCATGTGACCACGGGGATGCTGCAACGGTCACAAAGGTGAAAAATGGTCATAAGTCACTTTTTTTCAGTACCATTGTAACTTTGAACGGTCACTAAATGAACCGTTGTAAGTTGAGAATTACCTGTACATTCCTCTGAACTGCCTCGAAGCCTGATTTCCCATGCTTGACGTCCAGCTGGCTTTGGGCTGAAGGCAGGACTAGAACTCACAGCCTCCCAGTTTCTAGTCGGATGGCTTAACCCCGTGATGGCGAACCTATGGCACGCAGAGCCACTTCTGAGGGCACATGAGGCGTTGCCCTGTCAGCTCCAGCGCGTATCCGTGCGCTGGCTAGCTGATTTTTGGGCTTCATTTTCAGCTGTTTTTCATCCTCCGGAGATTTTTCAGCCTCCGGAGGGCAAACAAACGCCCAACGCACAAACGATCAACCTTTTTTGGCTTGATTTTTAGCTGTTTTTCACCCTCCGGAGATTTTCAGCTTCCGGAGGGAAAATAAACGCCCAACGCACAAACGGGAAGTTCCGGAACGGACTTCCAGTTTGTGCGTTGGGCTGTTTTTCACCCTCCCCAATCTCCTAGAAGACCTCTGGAGCCTGGGGAGAGCAAAAAATGGACTGATCGGGCCCACCAGAAGTTGGAAAACGGGCCGTTTTCGCCCTCCCCAGGCTCTAAGAAAGTCATGTGCGCATGCGTGGGTCAGCAGGGGTGTGTGTCACGAGCGCATGCACAGGGGTTATGGCGTGGGGGACATTAAATTAGGGCATTGGACATGTGAGCAGGCGAGCTTTTGGAACCTGAGGCGAAAAAGGTTCCCCATCCTGCACCTGGGAGGTAGAAGCAAAGGACCCTCCCCAAATGCTTCGGTGACTTTGGACCAGTCAGTGAGTTCTAGTCCTGCCTTAGATATGAAAGCCGGTTGGGTGACTTTGGGCCAATCATCAGCACATGGGAAATTCCAGGACTTCTTAAGCATGAAGGCTGGCTAGATGACCTTGGCCAAGTCACTCTGTCTCAGTCCACCCCACCCCACCAGGTTGTTGTGGGGAAAATAGGAGGAGGAAGGAGTATGTAGCTAAAGGTGGGATAAAAATCAAATAAATAAACCCATGACTTGTGGGGTTGTTGTGAATGCCCCAACACTGGAAGTCTTTAAGAAGATGTTGGATAGCCATTTGTCTGAAACAGTATAGGGCAGGGGTGTCCAAACTTGGCAACTTTAAGACTTGTGGACTTCAACTTCCAGAATTCCCCAGCCAGCCATGCTGGCTGGGGAATTCTGGGAGTTGAAGTCCACAAGTCTTAAAGTTCCCAAGTTTGGACACCCCTGCCTTAATCACTACATCAAATTGATTAGGTTCTATTCCCAACCTCTGTGACAGGGTTCCAAATAGCATCCGAAAGTAAATCAGAGTCCAAGGCAAAGTTCCAATTGATGAAGAGAGCCATGTTGGCACATCTGGGGAAACCTGAATGGGAAAAGCTTCTGGGAGTTGAAGTCCACAAGTCTTAAAGTTGCCAAGTTTGGACACCCCTGGTATAGGGTTTCCTGCCTAGGCAGGGGGTTGGACTAGAAGACCTCCAAGGTCCCTTCCAACCCTGCTATTGTATTGTATTGTATTATTCTGTATTTCCTTACCTAAATAGAGAAACAGAATAACAATGAGGAAGGCAAAAAAATCAGTGAGAAGAGGAGCGATTTCCGACTTCCCCCTGTCTTCCCCATTGACTTTCCTAGTAGGAAATTGGCAGGCAACATTGAAAATGTTCACCATGGGACTGAAGCAGCCACAACTTTGTCAAATTTCAATCCCACGGGAGTCATGGGAGCCCTGGATTTTGGGCACATTCTGTAAATTAGTCCATTTGAGGTTTATTGGTTCAAAAACAGTTGCGCTTTCGTCCACCCGAAAATTATAAGCAATCGAACAGACACGAGAATTTTATTAGTGTCTAAATTCTGCTGACCGACTGTATTGCAACCCTTTTACAATAATCCTTTCCAACATTCCACTGATTGGAAAGAATAAAAAGATCATTATTTTTCCAGAAAAGGGGTGGGGGGAGGAACACAGAGAATTGATTCTATTCACACCAGTGCGGCTGAGCGAAAGAAACTATGAAAGAAATGCTAGTGGCAAACAAGAACTTATGTTTATCTCCCACTGTACTAATGTTTAACTCACATCGTAACATTTATAGCTCCGGGTTAAGCTTTGGCATTAAAAATTGAAAGCTGAAATATTGCTTCTGCCACTGGAAGTAGTAATCAGTCTACTCCAGCAGCAGTTCTACAATACAAGCACAAAGAATTTACAAGGAGCCTCTCCGTTATACTGTCAAATTCACCCAGAGTTCAGGGAGAGCGGTTAGTCGTGACTGGCTTCAAATTGGCATTTAACCACCCGGCCTACAACAGCTAGGATAATGATGGAAAAGTTGTTTCTTTTCACGCAGGGATGATACTAAGCTGGCAGGAATAGCCAACACCCTAGATGATAGACTTAAGATCCAGATACATTACTATACAATAGCAGAGTTGGAAGGGACCTTGGAGGTCTTCTAGTCCAACCCCCTGCCTAGGCAGGAAACCCTATACCAGTGATGGCGAACCTATGGCACGCGTATGGCATTTGTCAGGGCACGCGAGGAGTTCACCTTTTTAAAAGCCATTTTTTCGCCCTCCCCAGGCTCCAGAGGCTTTATAGGAGCCTGGGGAGGGCGAAAAGAGCCTTCCCCCCCCCCCCCGGAGGCTTCAGGGACCGTCCGGAGGCTTCCCTGACACCTTCGGAGCGCTTAAAACCACCCTCCGAGCTCCGGTTTGCTCGGAGGGTGGTTTTAAGCGCTCCGAAGGCGTCAGGGAAGCCTCCAGACGGTCCCTGAAGCCTCCGGAGGGCCTCCGGGGGGGGGGGGAAGACTCTTTTCGCCCTCCCCAGGCTCCTATAAAGCCTCTGGAGCCTGGGGAGGGCGAAAAAAGCATGTAAAAGTGGGGGGGGGTAGCGTGTTGTGCACGCATGCGCACTGGGGGGGTCGCGCGTTGCATTATGGGTGCGGCACGCCCGTACACGACCCCCCTGCGCTCCCCCCACTTGTGGCATGCGAGCCAAAAAAGGTTCGCCATCGCTGCCCTACACCATTTCAGACAAATGGCTCTCCAACATCTTCTTAAAAACGTCCAGTGTTGGGGCATTCACAACTTCTGGGGGCAACTTCTGTTCCACTGATTCATTGTTCTCACTGTCAGGAAATTTCTCCTCAGTTCTAAGTTGCTTCTCTCCTTGATGGATCTTGACAAACTTGAAAACTGGGCTCAATCTAATAAAATGAAATTCAATGTAGAGAAAAGTAAAGTTTTACACTTAGGCAAGAGAAACCAAAAGTACACATATAAACTGGGTGAAACCAGGCTTAATAGCAGTAATTATGAGAGGGATCTTGGAGTCTTAGTGGACAACCAGTTAAATATGAGCCAGCTGTGTGCGGCGGCAGCCAAAAAAGTCAATGCAATCCTAAAATGCATTAACAGAGGGATACAATCAAGATCAAGAGAGGTACTAAGACCACTCTATAAAGCCTTAGTAAGGCCACACCTAGAATACTGCATCCAGTTTTGGTCACCACACCATAAAAATGATGTTGGGACTCTATAAAAAGTGCAGAGAAGAGCAACCAGGATGATTAGGGGACTGGAGTCTAAAACATGAAGAACGGTTGCAGGAACTGGGCATGGCTAGTCTAGGGAAGAGAAGGACCAGGGGAGACAGGATAGCAGTCTTCCAGTATTTGAGGGGCTGCAACAGAGAGGAGGGAGTCAGGCTATTTTCCAAAGCACCTGAAGGCCAGACAAGGAATAATGGATGGAAACTGAACAAGATTCAATCTGGAAATAAGGATAAATTTTCTGACAGTGGGATCAATCAACCAGTGGAACAGACATTGCCTTCGGAAGCTATGGAAGCTTCATCGTTGGAGGCTTTCAAGAAGAGATGGACAGCCATCGGTCAGAAATGGTGTAGGGTCTCCTGCTTGGGCGGGGGCTGGACTAGTTGACCTACAAGGTCCCTTCCAACTCTGTTAATCTGTAATCTGTAAAACCATCCAGATATTGAGAGAAATGTAAACATTGCTCCCTTCCAGAAAGACTGCAGCTAAGTCAATCCCATTGACATAGAGGTAAATCAAAAATGAAAATTTCAGTAAGTTTGTGGGCTCTGCCAAAAAGCCTGGATCCTTTCATGATCAGCTCAGGATGGAAAATTTTGCTTTGGATACCGAGCTGACGTTTTTAACCCTCGCTTGCAAGGCCATGCAACAAGTCAAAATTGCCAGAAAACTAAATGAGTATATTCCACTTGCAATGCAAACCACATCATGTGTTCCACCTCTGCAGACCTACCAAGGAGAAAAATCATGTGAAGTATTAGTACTGCTTTTTAAAGCCTTAGTAAGGCCACACCAGGAATCCTGCATCCAGTTTTGGTTACCACATTACAAAAAAGATGTTGAGACTTTGGAAAAAGTGTTGGTGGTCATGCCAAAAATCAAAAGAATATTGGCAGAAAATCCAAAAGCGGCTGATAGTGATAAACGAAGAGGAAATAGAATTCACACCGGAACGATTTTTTTTGGGAAGTATAAATAATAAATAGAACAAGGGGGTAATTTACTTAGCAGTACATATTATTATGGCAGCAAGAATGGTCTTTGGCCAAAATTGGAAAAACAGGAAAACTACACAGGAAGGGGAAATAATTAGGAAAATTCTGACTTGTGCTGAAATGGATAAATTGACGTGGGAATTGAATAATAAAGACAAATCAAAATATGATAAGATCTGGGATAAAGTTTATCGATGGTTGGAACAAAAAAGGACCCAAAATAAGCAATGGCTAAGATTCATAGAATGGAGAATAGAATTATGTATGAGACTATAATAATGAAAGTGTATAAGATTAAAAACAAAGCAACATGGTTGGAAATACGATATTTCTATACTTATAAATACGGAATAGATCAAATGTTAAAAAGCAGGGTGGTTACAATGTATAACTTTATATCTTAGCATGAATGGCATAGATTTCGCTAGGACAGTTACACTGTGTCCAATGTTTTAATTTGTGTTCAATAAAAAACTTTTCTTTTTCCAAAAAAGGAAAAAGTGCGGAGAAGAGCAAGTAAGAGGTTTAAAGGCCTGGAGACAAAAACATATGAAGAACGGTGGCAGGATTTGGGTTTGGCCAATCTAGAGAAAAGAAGACTTAGGGGGGGACATGATAGGAGCATTCCAGTATTTGAAGGACTTCCATAAAGAGGTGGTCAATCTATTCTCCAAAAAGCACCTGAAGGCTGGACAGGAAACTAATCAAGGAGAGAAGGAACCTGGAATTAAGGAGAAATTTCCTGACAGTGAGGACACTTAATTGGTGGAATGGCTTTACTCCAGAGCTTGTGAGTGCCCCATCACTGGAGATTTTCAAGAAGAGACTGGACCGCCATTTATCCAGGACCAGGGGTGAAATCCAGCAGGTTCTGACAGGTTCTGGAGAACCAGTAGCAGAAACTTCGAGTAGTTGGGAGAACCGCCAAATGCCACCTCCGGCTGGCCTCAGAGTGGGGCGGGAACGGAGATTTTGCAGTATCTTTTCCCTGCCACGCTCACCAAGCCATGCCCACAGAACCGATAGTTAAAAAAAAAAGGAAATTCACCACTGTCCTGGATGGTATGAAGTCTCCTGCTTGATCTCCAAGGTCCTTTCCAACTCTATCATTCTATGTTCTATGAACCTTCCTTCCCTGCCAAGCTGGATCTCCAATGCTCTGCCACAAACACAGTTCATTCGTTCGTTCTCTCTCTCTCTCTCTCTCTCTCTCTCCCCCTCCCTCCCTCCCTCCCTCCCTCCCTCCCTCCAACCTACCTCACAGGGTTGCTGTTTTGTGGAAAATATGAGGAAGCTGTGCTGGATATGTTTGCCACTTGGAGTTATTTGTAAACATGACACAGGTGGGATGCAAACCAACAATTCCTCAGCGACGCATATATTGTTCTGCCTGACAGTCCTGCAACCTTAAAAAGTTCAGGAATACCCTCAGCTGGTTCAATACACAAGAAGGTGACTTACAAACGCTTCTTGGTTGAAATGGAGCCTTTTCTCGGCCATCTGCCTTAGACCGCAAGTGCCCAGTCCTCATGGAAAACAGGTGCGGGCCTTTTAATAGCCAACCGTAATTGGGATTTTCACCATATATTCATATATTTTTTCCCCTAATTTCAGTCACTTACGCCTACAAATCTATTGAAATCTAGATTGTACAAAACGGCTCCTCGGGATTCAAACACAGGCCTGCCAAAAGCTTTTTTTAAGAGTTCTAAATTCCTCATGCGGACATGAAATTAAACAGGCTCCTTTCGGGTTTTATGACAAAAGGGGCAGTTTTGCTCAGAGAAAAGCGAGCAAATTCGGTTCCATTTCAATGCAGTCCAATTCGGCCTTTGGAGTCACCCCAGGTCTGCTTCCCCTGCCTTAGCTACAAGCCTTGAGTAACAGGTATTCCTCAACTTACAGCCATCCATTTAGCGTCCGTTCGAAGTTACAACGGCGTTGAAAGAAGTGACTGGCGACCGTGTTTCACTCTTCCGACTGATGCAACATCCTTGCGGTCACGTGATCAGATTTTAGATGCTAAGCAACTGGCATGGATTTGTGACGGTTGCAGTGTCCCGAGCTCACGTGGTCCCCTTTAGTGACCTTCTGACAAAGCAACATCGGGATTCATTAACCATCGTGTTACTAACTCAACAAGTGAAGCGATTTACTTAGCTGGTGTGGCAAGGTAGGTCGTAAAACGGGGCAAAACTCGCTTAACAGCTGTCTGGCTGAGCAACATAAATTTGGGGATCCATCACGGTCATACAACGAGGACTGCCTATCGTGCAGAAAAAGTTAATTCGCAGGCATTATCCACGTTTTCCTTCGACGCAGCACAACTCCTGTGAGAAGCAATGAGCTTTGTGCGCAAATGATTTTGTGCGTCACATTGAATGGATTACAAAATGGCAAATGTAACCACTGGACAAGGAACTTGGGGGAGAAAACAATGGCGCATGGAAGATAGCGACATGGAGCTAAGTTGCACCATTCCTCCCCCATTCTTTTCCCTGGCTGACTAATTTGCAAAGACAGTGGGGCAATCCTTATCAGAGGATTAGATTTTATATATCAAGATGGAACGGGAGCAGATGGGAAAACAAACCCAGTGGAGGAGACTTTGAGAAGAGGGATATTTTGGAAGGCAAAACGTCTGTCCCTTCCTCCCGAGGCTGACACGGAAGTTGAAACAAAAGCGCACACACCCAGGTTTTTGATCCGACATTCAACATCAGGCCGTAAATTCTAGTTCTGTCCTAGTCTTGAAAGTCACCTGGGTGATTTTAGAGCCATTCATCAGGAGATGGTGAGTTCTAGTTCCACCTTAGCCTTGAAAGTCAGCTAGGTGACTTTGGGCCAATCACCAGGAGATGGTGAGTTCTAGTTCCACCTTAGTCTTGAAAGTCAGCTAGGTGACTTTGGCCAATCATCAGGAGATGGTGAGTTCTAGTTCCGCCTTAGCCATGAAAATCAGCTAGGTGACTTTGGGCCAATCACCAGGAGATGATGAGTTCTAGTCTCGCCTTAGAAACGAAAGGCAGCTAGGTGATTTGGGGCCAATCACCTGGAGATGGTGAGTTCTAGTTCCGCCTTAGCCATGAAAATCAGCTAGGTGACTTTGGGCCAATCACCCGGAGATGGTGAGTTCTAGTTCCGCCTTAGCCATGAAAGCCAGCTAGGTGACTTTGGGCCAATCACCTGGAGATGGTGAGTTCTAGTTCTGCCATAGCCATGAAAATCAGCTAGGTGACTTTGGGCCAATCACCTGGAGATGGTGAGTTCTAGTTCCGCCTTAGCCATGAAAATCAGCTAGGTGACTTTGGGCCAATCACCCGGAGATGGTGAGTTCTAGTTCCGCCTTAGCCATGAAAATCAGCTAGGTGACTTTGGGCCAATCACCAGGAGATGGTGAGTTGTTTGCAGTGCCTGATGGTTCTGCACCATCCATACAATCCCCTGGTCCAGTTTGTGGTGCTGAGCCAAGACTTGCCCGTGTTATAAATGCTGCCATTAAAATGTTTGCTTTAATTCTGACCTCGGAGTCGCAGCTGAATGTGAACTAAATGTGAACCAAACAAGGCAGGCGGTGGGAGATTGGAAAACAGACTCCATGCAGCTGTTGGACTGGCTGGCTCACAACAGCATACTTTAATTTGGCACTAGAGCAGGGGTGTCCAAACTTGGGAACTTTAAGACTTGTGGACTTCAACTCCCAGAATTCCCCAGCCAGCCATGCAGTCCACAAGTCTTAAAGTTCCCAAGTTTGGATACCCCTGCACTAGAGCTATACGCCACACCCTGTGTGCCAAGAATAACAGAACAACAGAGTTGGAAGGGACCTCGGAGGTCTTCTAGTCCAACCCACTGCTCAAGGAAGAGACGCTCTACCAGTAATGGGAAACCTTTTATTCACAAAGTGCTCAAACTGTGTGCGTGCGCATGCCCAAACTGAAAGGCGCTCATGGGTACAAAGGCAGGCATGCGCAGACATGCGCACAGGTGACCTGAAGACCAGCTGGCCGCCGGGAAGCGGGGCATCCCAACACCGGCAGCGTGGCTAGAGGTAAAATCTTTTTCTTCCACGAGTTTCTTTTTCGCCGTTTGCAGGGAAGCAGAAGCTCACGAAAGAAACGCCACGGAGAACTGAGCTGGGGCAATGGCACGCATGCCCGCAGAGAGGGCTCTGGGTGCCACCTCCGGCACGTATGCCATCGATTCGCCATCTCTCCCTTTTCAGACAAATTGTTGTCCAGTCTCTTCTTAAAAAGCTCCTTCGCAACCTCTGGAGCTGGAAGAGCTGACTGCCCTGCCTACAACTGAATTTGGGGTGAGTCTGACACCTGACTCGGTTGGCTTACATCTCATTTCCCGAAGTGCTAAACGCAGTTTTGAAACAGCCTTTGGCAAAACATCCTATGAGATGCTCACTAGATTAATTAACTCTGGGGCATCAAAAGCCAACAGACTTTCCCTGTAGGAAAAGTAGAATTTCCTAGATCCCGGTCCCTGTGGGGTCCTTGGCGCTCTCTGAGCTTCGTGGTTTTCTTGCAGACGTCTCATGACCCAACTAGGTAACATTATCAGAGCTAGAAGGATTTGAAGAGTGGAGGAGGAGGAAGAGGAAGAGGAAGAGAAGGAGTATGGGGTCCTTGGTGCTCTCTGAGCTTTGTTGTTTTCTTGCAGGTATTGGTTCGCTTCCCTAGGAGGATGGGAGCAGTTCTCCATTCTGGTGGCAGAATGTTCCAGGGGACGGAAAAGACTCCTTTTGATCCCACCGATTGGAATTCCTTGGCCGACGGGGTCCACAGCAGGCTCCTTCCACTGCAGCAGGTTTTTGCCCCATTTTTCACAAAAAATAAGGTGTGCAGAGGATTTGGATCAGTGGTGGGTTTCGGGCAGTACGGCTGAATCGTGGCTCGTTGAGCCCACCTGCCCGTCTGCCCAACTTCCTTACCACTTTTTGAGGGAAACGGGTCGATTGCGTATGACATCTGCGTGACCTCTGCCGAGCAACTGGGGTGTTGCAGGGCAGTGGCATGCGCAAGCGTACGCAGCGCACGTGCCCGAGGTGGACGTCTGGCCCCGTCGCAGCGTATCAGTTGCGATGGGATCCAGAAATCACCACTGGTTTGGGGGGTCTGCAGAGTGCAAAAGCTTTTTTTTTTTAAATTTACCTCTTCAAAATCTGGGTGCGTCTTCTACTCTGAAAAATACGGCAATCAGGCATAATAAGGTATGTCTTATTTATGGACTTCCCAAAAGTCCCTGGAAAACCTTTCTAACAAGCAGCCCCCGTGGCTTTGGAGAGCGCTATTATACAATCTATGAAAATAGTCTTTAGAGGCTGTATAATTGCTGACGGCTAAGTGCTAATGACATTATAGAAACAGGCATCAAAAGTCACCACTTCATACATGCCACACTCCCGGGTGAAAATAGATCCTACCAGATTCAAGCAGTCAGGATAGGAAAAGGCTGGAGTTTCCAGAACGTTGGCAAAAAGGTAGGAGAAGACTAATGCTCTATGTTGAAATGGCTTTGTGAGTCAAAATGAATCTGTTTTATTTATTCCATCGTTTTTTTAAATATATTTTGGGCCTGCCCAGCTCCCTCAGATAGGGACTCGTTCATTCATATGGGACAAACTTTTGGAGGTTCTAATCCAGTGTTTCTCAACCTTGGCGACTTTAAGTCCCGTGGACTTCAACTCCCAGAATGCCCCAGCCAGCGGGACTTAAAGTCGCCAAGGTTGAGAAACACTGTATCAAACTCGTGCATGCGCAGAAGCGTCCGGGCAGATGGGTGGAGCCTCCCGCCCCAGTCACTACTGGTTCGTCCGATCCAGGCCGAGCAGGGAGAAACCCACTTCTGGTTCTAATGTACAGTTTGTCTATTCCTGTCGCGGTTTGAGAAGAGACTCTGCTGGGGAATCTACGACACTTCCCACGATGAAACCCTCCCGCTAAGTGACTAATGTCCAGCTCCATCTCGGCCCGTGATGCTGCCGTCGCCGCAGCTCAGATCTCCGTGGCGTTCCTTTCGTGAGCTTCTGTTTCCCTGCAAACGAGGAAACAGAAGCTCACGGAAGAAAAAGATCTCACCTCTTGCCGCGCTGCTGGCATTGGGAGGCCGTGCCTCCCGCCAGCCAGCTGGTCTTTGGGTCTCCTCTGCGCATGTGCGTATGTGTGTGTTTGTACGGTTGTGTGCACCGTTCAGTTTGGCCATGCGCGTGCACAGAGTTTGGGCACTCGGTGTGGATAAAAGGTTTGCCATCACTGATCTAGGCCAATGTTTCTCAACGTCAGCCACCTGAAAATGTGTGGACTTCAAGTCCCAGAATTCCCCAAGCAGCATGGGTCCACAGTGTCTCCTTTCATTTACCTAATTTGGCAATGAAACATCTGCAAGAAAACAACCAAGCTCAGAGAACACCAAGGACCCCAGAATCCTCCTCCTCCTCCTCCTCCTCAGCCCTTCCTCCTCCCTCTCTTCTAGCACTGATGATGCCAAACTAGGAAACATCTAGTTACCCAGAAACATTTGCAAAAAAACCCACCAAGCTCAAAGACCAACAAGGACCCCAAAGTCCTCCTCCCCCTCACCTCCTTCTATTTAGAATAGCATAACAGAGGTGTAAGGGACCTTGGAGGTCTTCTAGTCCAACCCCCTGCCTAGGCAGGAAACCCAGACAAATGGCCAACCAACATCTTCTTAAAGACTTCCAGTGTTGGGGCATTCACAACTTCTGGAGGCAACTTCTGTTCCACTGATTGATTGTTCTAACTGTCAGGAAATTTCTCCTCAGTTCTAAGTTGTTTCTCTCCTTGATTAGTTTCCACCCATTGCTTCTTGTTCTACCCTCAGGTGCCTTGGAGAATAGTTTGACTCCCTCTTCTTTGTGGCAACCCCTGAGATATTGGAAGACTGCTATCATGTCTCCCCTCGTCCTTCTTTCTCTTAAGCTAAACATACCCAGTTCCTGCAACCGTTCTTCGTATGTTTTAGCCTCCAGTCTCCTAATCATCTTTCTTGCTCTTCTCTGCACTCTTTCTAGAGTCTCCACATCTTTTTTACATCGTGGCGACCAAAACTGAATGCCGTATTCCAAGTGTGGCCTCACCAAGTCCTTATAAAGTGGTATTAACCCTTCACGTGATCTTGATTCTATCCTCACCCTCCTCTTCAAGCACTGATGATGTTACCTTCAAAAAATATTTACCAAAAAAAGCCCAACCAAACTCAGAGAACACCAAGGACTCCACAGCTCAACCCTGAGCTGCAAATATTCTCATCTATTGGTACTTCCAGAATCCACACATACCTCAGATTTGGGGGGGGGGTGGCCTAAATTAACTGGGGGTGCAGGCTTGTCACTGTCATCAAACACATCACACAAGGAGAAACTGGGTTTTTTAAAAGAGGGAAATGGAATTCTCTTGATGTGACGTAGCCTCCTCTGCTGAGGAAATAGGAAAAGGCCAACATGGATTGACTAGCACTGGCTCTTAGAGCAAGCCTTAACTGGGTCATTCTTCTTGGGATGGCGAAGCCTATTTGGGAAACTAGCAGAACGGTGAAGGATTGCCAGATCTCCAGAAGTGGCAAATCACACAAAGCCAACAACTCCTTCAGCCGCACGTCTGATGGACAGATGGGACCAGCCGATCTTCAGCTTGTTCGGTTCCAGCCTTTTAAAAGTCTTCAATAATGTATATATATTCAACACCACCAAAAGGCCACCTATCCAGTTCCTGCAGTCTGGACCAGTTCTACTGCAGTCAACGGTTTAATCTGGCCTGGTTTGAGATGGAACATTTAATTCTACTGGAGAGCCAATCTTTCTTGTTATCAAGATTACACACACACACAGACACACACACACACACACACACACACACACACACACACACAGACAGAGGATTCCAGGCAGACCATCGTATGTACAACATTAATTGCTTGGAGGCCAGTTCATAAACACCTAAATCACCCTTTTCTCCCACCCATGCCGCTGTCGTCCCCCCCGGCCCCCTAAATGGGGTAGATTCCTTCTGTCTGGGACAACCTCCCAATCTGCGGTCCGAGGCGCCTCTGCCTCTGGCGAACGCTTGCGGATTTACATTGGCAGGTCAGATGTGTTTTTATTGAGGTCACCGTCGCATCCTCAATGTTTGTAAACTGTTTGGGCCGTTTTAAATAAGGGGGAGGTCTTGGTTTAAATTATTTCTTGCCAAACTTTGAATAGGAGGAGGCTCCTGGGAACTGGGCTTCTGGCAAACCATGAGCTAAAGCACCTTTAGACTCACTAGGTGGTCTAAGCCAGTATTAGCAGCCTACTAGGAGTAGTAAGAACCTCAGCCTCAAGGGAACTCGGTTCTGATCGCCCCAAAGCACGGAATGATCTTGGCTAAATGCTTTTACCTAACCAATTTTATAGGCTCTTGTGAAAACAATTGGCTTTATTATACTATCTTATTTGCTTTTTTTAATTTTAACATGATAGATAATTTCATCTTTTGGGCCTTTTGGACTTAAGTAAAATTGACTGATTGAATTTCGTAGCAATTAAGTTCTTTAAGATCACTGTGAGCCTGACTCCTATAGGAAACAGCAGGTTAAAATCATTTGAATTAATAAATTCATGGAGATTGTTCTGTGTTCTGCGGGGTTCCTTGCCCCAAGCCAAGATTCACTTAACAGCTGGGTTACTAAATTAACACCTGCAATCATTCACTTAACAACTGTGGCAAGAAAGGTTGTAAAATGGGGCAAAACACTTAACAAATACTTCGCTTAGCAACAAAAGTCTGTAGGTGAATTGTGGTCCTAAATCAAGGACCAGAAGTTAGCCATTCCATTTAAGAACAGGATGGAGACTGCTTGCCCACAAGCCTCATCCAGCTGAGAAGGGAAGGGGAGGGAAGGGAAGGAAGGGAATATAGAAAAGAGAGGGGGGAAAGAAAAGAGGAAAGGAAGGAGAAGGGAATGAAAGAAAAGGAATAAAAGTGGAAAGAAAGCAAACGGAAGGGGAGGGGAGGGAAGGAAGGGGAGCGGATAGGAGAATATATTGGGAATGGAATGGAATGGAATGGAATGGAAGGGAAGGGAAGGGAAGAGAAGAGAAGAGAAGAGAAGAGAAGAGAAGAGAAGAGAAGAGAAGAGAAGAGAAGAGAAGAGAAGAGAAGAGAAGAGAAGAGAAGAGAAGAGAAGAGAATCTATTGACAATGGAAGAGAAGGGAATGGAAGGGAAGAGAAGAGAAGAGAAGAGAAGAGAAGAGAAGAGAAGAGAAGAGAAGAGAAGAGAAGAGAAGAGAAGAGAAGAGAAGAGAAGAGAAGAGAAGAGAAGAGAAGAGAAGAGAAGAGAAGAGAAGAGAAGAGAAGAGAAGAGAAGAGAAGAGAAGAGAAGAGAAGAGAAGAGAAGAGAAGATAGAATAGTATTAAGAATAGAAAATAGAAAATAGGGAAGGGGAGGGGAGGGGAGGGGAGGGGAGGGAAGAGGCAAAATGACTGTCATTGAAGCTTTTTTGACCACTTGCAGATGGCCTCCCCTCACACCCAGCTGGGAAAAATTGGAGTAAAAAAGGCATCTGAGTTACATGTCCAGGTTAAGCCTTAAGTGGAAAAGGATAAGTGGTATTAAATTTAGGAGAATATCGATGCAAACCTCAAGAAATCAAGTACATTTTTTCAAGGGAGGCAGAGGCATTGTTCTTCCAATGGGAAATGACAGAGAGGAAGAACCTTCCATTATCTTACTTTTCAAATACATTAATGCCCATTTCCTACATTTATTGGCAGTGACATCTTGCCCCGATGTAAATTTAATGCTGTAGCTCTCTAAATGTGGCTATAGAAAATGGGTGCCATCAGAAGGGCCCTTTCCTTTCTCTTGCTTAATAGCCTTGGTCAAGGCTTGGCATCAAGTTTACCCAAACGCTCAACTCATCAGACAGATCAGGTGGTTCCCAATATATTAGCTTTCAACAACATACCTTCTGTATATCGACTTACATATTAATAAACTAAAGGCTCCCCTCCTGCATATGTGCTAGTCGTTCCCGACTCTAGGGGGCGGTGCTCATCTCTGTTTCAAAGCCAAAGAGCCAGTGGTGTCCGAAGACGTCTCCATGGTCAAGTGGCCGGCATGACTCAATGCCAAAGGCACACGGAACGCTGTTCCCTTCCCACCAAAGGTGGTCCCTATTTTTCTACTTGCATTTTTTACCTGCTTTAGAACTGCTAGGCTGGCAGAAGCTGGGAAAAGTCAAGGGAGCTCACTCCGTTACACGGTGCTAGGGAGTTGAACCACTAAACTGCCGACCTTTCTGATCGACAAGCTCAGCGTCTTAGCCACTGAGCCACCCTTTACATATTAATAGGAACATGCAAAATGTGTGCCTTCCCAGACTAAGCAGGTAGTCCAGTTGCCTGTTGAAAAAAAGCACCTGTGGGACACCTGTGTTACTAAACTTAACAACTGCAGTGATTCACTTAACAACTGCGGCAAGAAAGGTCATAAAATGGGGCAAAACTCACTTAACCTCTTGCTTAGCATTGAAAATTGGGGGCTCAGTTTATGGTCGTTAAGTCGAGGACTATCTGCAGTTAAAAGGATGTGCAAAGGATGCTCTTTGGGGGGGGGAGTCAGGATGGTGGAAGTTGTAGCGGATGGTCAGAGCAGAGCAGGTAAGAAATGTGGGTTGTGTATTTCAGAATCAAAGCAAGACAGAAAGCAAAATATCCAAGACAAAATAAAGTTCTTCGGGTGACAATATACCGTTTTCAACCACGATTTCAAGGGGGCAAACAAATAAAACTTTCAGCCTGATTGAAATGATCCATAATGCACCGCCAGAAAAAAAAAAAGCTTACCGCTGGGGTTGAAAGCCATGCAGCAAATGGGCTTCTCGTGGGCCGGGAAGTGAGCTACGATGCCGTCACTATCGGAGTCCTCGCTCACCAGCACCTGGAAGGAAAATGGAAGGTGAACAGCGCAACTTACATTTGATTCTATTATATTAGAAGCCCAGGGATTCCTCTAGCAGTTAAGGCACCAGGCTACAAAGTGTGAGTTCTAGTGCCGCCTTAGGCATGAAAGCCAGCTGGGTGACTTTGGGCCAATCACCAGGAGACGGTGAGTTCTAGTCCCACCGTAGGCATGAAAGCCAGCTGGGTGACTTTGGGCCAATCACCAGGAGACGGTGAGTTCTAGTCCCACCGTAGGCATGAAAGCCGGTTGGGTGACTTTGGGCCAATCACCAGGAGACGGTGAGTTCTAGTCCCGCCTTAAGCACAAAAGCCAGCTGGGTGACTCTCGGCCAATCACCAGGAGACAGTGAGTTCTAGTCCCACCGTAGGCATGAAAGCCAGCTGGGTGACTTTGGGCTAATCACCAGGAGACAGAGAGTTCTAGTCCCACCGTAGGCATGAATATCAGCTGGGTGACTTTGGGCCAATCACCAGGAGACGGTGAGTTCTAGTCCCGCCTTAGGCATGAAAGCCGGTTGGGTGACTTTGGGCCAATCACCAGGAGACGGTGAGTTCTAGTCCCGCCTTAAGCACAAAAGCCAGCTGGGTGACTCTCGGCCAATCACCAGGAGACAGTGAGTTCTAGTCCCGTCTTAGGCACGAAAGCCAGCTGGGTGACTTTGGGCCAGTCTTTTTCTCTCTGCCTAACCCACCTCACAGGTTTATTGCTGTAGGGAAATAAGAGGAAGAAGATATGTTAGATAACTTTGCCACCTTGAGTTATTTGTACAAATAATAAAGGTGGGGTGCAAATATCATAAACCAACCAGCAAACAAACAAAGTATTCCTTTCCTAAGTCATCCAAGGAAGGAGTGAGGCCATAAAGATCACTAGGCCCAAGGATAATTATACCTGCTAGCAAAGGGCCTCTTTCCACCAGCTCAAGCATCTTCCACTGGAGTCAGAATTAGGCATGGTAAAAACACTATGTGGGGTCAGACCTGGGTAGCATTTCATGTTGTCATGAAATCACCATAGTCAACTTCATTTTTTACAAAAGCACCACCCACCGAGTTCCCCAGGAGTTCTTACTAACACAAACTTATCCGAAGGAGGCACCTGACACCATGCACCACCTCTCCTTCAAGTCATGGCCAACTCTTACTGACCACAATGATAAGACTTTCTCCATGGTGAATTATCCCTAATCTAGACTTTCAAAATTATTGTTTTTTTGAACCTGTTCTATGGGATCCTTAGTGCTCTCTGAGCTTGGTGGGTCTCTTGCAGATGTTTCATAACCCAACTGGATAACATCATCAGTGCCAGATATGATGATGGAGATGGAGGAGGAGGAGGAGAACTGCAGGGTTCTTGGTACTCTCTGAACTTGGTGGTTTCTTGCAGACGTTTCATGACCCAACAGGGTAACATCATCAGTGCTAAATGTCAACTCATAAAGTTGCCATGGTGAGGAAAGGGCAGGGGAGCGCATTCCATGCATACTTTCGGCTAGAGTCGGATCTCAGATTACTGCAGCAGACTTGGGAGGGTTGCACCTCATTGGGGAATGTGATTTATGACACAGACTGAGGGGAGGGAAGGAAGAGGAGTAAAGTTCAGCTATAATTCAAATAAGGCTCAGATCTGACTGCAACAAGGTCTTGCCAAAATGGTGCTCCTAATAAATGGCTAGTTTTCTTTTGAAACTTGGCTCCAGACTCATGAATCATGAATCAATTTTCTTTTGAAACTTGGCTCGAGACTCATGACACTAGAAGGGAGTGGGGTTTGCAGAGAGGAGGAGGAGGAAGACGAGGACAACCATGGGGTCCTCGGCGCTCTCTGAGCTTGGTTGTTTTCTTTCAGGCATTTCATTGCCCAACATCATCAGTGCTAGAAAAGAGTGGGGTTCGCTCACTGTTTACATACAAGCGGTTTGGCCTATCAGTGCGGATGGGAGTGCTGATCTCTTGGGGGGTCCTTGGTGCTCCCTGAGGTTGGCTGTTTTCTTGCAGACGTTTCTTTAATCAAATAGCAAGCATCATCAGGGCAAAACCCCGCTTTCTGTGCAATTCTGCACAACTGTGCAATTGCCCTTGTACATGCAGTTGACGTGAGATTGTGTTGTGTGAAAAACAGCACTATCCACTCGGCAATCCAACTGAGGTCGAATCTAATGCACCACTGAGACAGCTGTGGTATTGTTAATTAAACTGAACGGTCATCAAGGTCATAAATATTTATTGAACAAGTTGCCTTAATTGTTATAGCTCATCCAGTTGCAAATATTCTCATCTATTGGTACTTCCAGAATCCACACATACCTCAGATTTGGGGGGTGGCCTAAATTAACTGGGGGTGCAGGCTTGTCACTGTCGTCAAACACATCACACAAGGAGAAATGATACTTTTGGCCAATGTTTTGGCCAACGTTACAGCTGGCTAACAGAAAGAAATGCAGTCCTTCCAGCCCAACTCAGTGTGATACAATTATTCTGCAAGATGTATAATCACAACAAAGGACAACTCCCAACACACAAGCTGACACAGATAAAAGAACCTCTAAAATTATTCCAGCGAAGGGCAAACAATTTGCAAGGAAAAGGCTAACTATCACCAATGGGAAACCTCAGTGGATCTTCTCTTTTTAATGGAATCCAGCATTAAACTAGTTTGATTTGAGCTAGCTTCGGTTCAGTCAGAGCCATTCATCTGCAACGAAAAATTCTTCCTGAGAAAAAACAGAGATCCTTCAATAAAAATTAAGGCAGGGAGCGTCACCAGATGCCGAGATTATCATATGTGGTAGACATGTTCAGAGGGGAAAAAAAACATGGGGCAAAAATTCGTATGTGGTTGGAAAGGGGGATACAGCAGCATAGTGAGTGAAAGCTGGAACTGTTTTTGTTGGGTATTTTACCAGAGAAATATAGTCAAGAAAATATATATTTGATTATTCGTGTAATAACTGCAGCTAGAATTGTATTTGCACAAAATTGGAAAATGGAAAAAAAAATTCCCTCAGAGGGAGAGGGAATTAAAAAAAATTATTAGAATGTGCAGAAATGATCAGATTAACGTTGGCAGTTGAAGGGAAGGAAGAATCGGATGGGGATGTTTTTTTAAATCACCGGATAGAGAAAATGAATATAGACAAGGACAAACAGAAATCTGAATAAATTGGGAAAGAAAAAACAGAGTTATAGGGGAGGAGCTGCATTAAAAGGCGATTGAAATGGAAAGGTAAATGGGAAGATAAGAATATGTTAAAAACGATGTAAATGTTAAACGTGATGACACACAAATTGCACTCAGGTGACACACTGTCAGATTAATGATGTAAGAGCGGTTGTGGAAAAATATGTTCTTCACATTAAAATAAATAAATAAATAAATAATTAAGGAAGGTGTTCTGAAGTTCAGAGGGAATAGAGGAGAGAAGGGGGGAGGGAGGGAGAGAAAGAGAGAGAGAGAGAGGGAGGGAGAGAGAGTTCTCTTCTATAAGGTACAAAGGAAGACGAGGAAGAAAGATAGGATCACAGGGCTGGAAGGTACCTCGGAGGTCTTCTAGTCTAACTCACTGCTCAAGGGATACTTCAAATGATGTGGGAGAAAAAAAAATGCAGACTACAGGAACCAGGAGCACTGTTCAGGTGGCCCAGAGGACAGAGATAAACTTCTAAGCAGCCTCAATGACTCTCTAAAAACGATGCAAATGACCAGCTGTCTGCAAGGAGTATAAATCCCTCCATTCCCCACCATCCGGTTAGAACTGAAGAAGTTTCTTGGATGAGAAGTGAAACTTCTTCAAAGAAAAAAACAAAAAGGCACCTTTGGGTCAAGGCAGAAGACTTTATATATGCAGGTCAAATAGCTGCCCAGTCTATTTTCAAAAACTCCTCCAAAGATGGAGCACCCACAGTTCGACAAGGCAAGCTTTTCCATTGATTAATTGCTCCCATCATCAGGAAAATTCCTTCTCATTTTCAGATTGGATCTCTCTCCGGTGAGCTTCCGCCCCATTACTTCCTTGTCCTGTCCTCAGGTACTTTGGGGAATAAGCTGACCCCCCTCTTCTTTGTGGAAGCCCCTTAGACATTGGAAGACCACTATCATGTCTCCCCTGGTCCTTCCTTTCATTAGATCTTCCCAGTTCCCGCAACCGTTCATCGTACGATTTATCCTCTGGCCCCCTCATCATCTTTGTTGCTCTTCTCTGCACTCTTTCTAGAACAGGGATGCCCAACTCGATTTCATTGAGGGCCACATCAGGGTTGTATTTGACCTTGGAGGGCTGGGGTGAGGGTGGGGCATGCCCAGGTGGGGGGATGGTGGGCGTGGCCATGGTGGGCGTGGCCATGGTGGGCGTGACACAGGACTCGTGCAAGGGGCACCTGTGGTGACCAAGTGCTAAGGCAGGACTTCCCCGAGACCCTAACTCACTCTCATTATAATCTTCCTTCCTTCTCTTCTTTTTCCTTCCTTCTTCATTCTCTCATCTTCCTTCCCCTCTTTCCTTCTTTTTCCTTCCTTGCTCTCTTCCCATCTTCCCTTCTTTTTCTTCGCCTTCCCTCTTTCCCTTTCTCCTTTCCTGTTCCTCCTTGCACGCTCAAATGCAACAAGGGAAACATTTCTCCTTTTTTTTTGCTAGCCCTGTGTCAGTGAAAACGGAGCTGGGGGGAGAGGGTGTCCCAATTTTGGCCTGGACGGCCTCCCGCAGCCCTCTACCAGCGAAAACGGAGCTCCATTTTCGCTGGCAGAGGGCTGCGGGAGGCTGTTGCTGCTGAAAACTGGGCGCAGAGAGGCTGCGCGCAAACCCCCCCCCCCCAGCTCCATTTTTGCTAGCAGAGGCTCCGTGGGCTGATCTGCTATTTCCAGTAAACCCCACACCCACCCTGGGCCAGATCTAAGCATCCCGCGAGCCGAATCTGGTCCTCGGGTCTTGAGTTTGACACCCCTGTTCTAGAGTCTCAACATTATTTTTTTTGGGTATTGTGGTGACCAGAACAGGAAGCAAGTGTGGCCTTACTAGTGGGGTGTAAAAGTTTAATGAAAAGAAGGACTAGGGGAGACATGATAACAGTCTTCCAATGTCTCAGGGGTTGCCACAAAGAAGAGGGAGTCACCGCCCCGAGTCCCTTTTTGGGAGAGGGGGCGGTTTAGAAATGCGAAGAATAAAATAAAATAAATAAGCTATTCTCCAAGGCACCTGAGGGTAGAACAAGAAGCAATGGGTGGAAACTAATCAAGGAGAGAAGCAACCTGGAACTGAGGAGAAATTTCCTGACAGTTAGAACAATTAATCAGTGGAACAGAAGTTGCCTCCAGAAGTTTTGAATTCTCCAACACTGGAAGTCTTGAAGAAGATGTTAGATAGCCATTTGTCTGGAACGGTATAGGGTTTCCTGCCTAGGGAGGGGGTTGGACTAGAAGACCTCCAAGGTCCCTTCCAACTGTATTGTATTGTATTGGTAGTATCACTTCCCCTGATCCTGATGGCATGGGAGGAAGTAAAATGGCCAGGGCAGTCAGTTATCGTATCTGTGAAAAGTGTGCCATCATAAATAAACAGCCAATAAAAGCCGACATGGGTAGGTTGGTGTTTTATGGTTGTAAGGTCATTTGTCTGCTAAGTGATTGGCCTTAGACCCAAAGGGTGGCTCTGTTCATAGATTCTTGATATTTGATAGGCCATCTTTGTTGGCTGCGGCTTTTTAAAATCAATTCTTAACCAAATGGAAATTAAATACTGGTACAATCTGTCGCTCTCTTCTCCCTAATAGATTCTCAGCCTTCAGCACCACAAAGCAGACAGTTTATCAAGGAAGAACATGTCAAAGAAACTATGGGCAGCCGGGCGAAAATGTTTGGATATAATGTGGAATTGGCTAAGTGGGAAAAGCTATGGATACTTAATTGGAAACTAACATTGGCTACGGCGTATAAAGAAAATCTGTATAAGATGTTCTACAGATGCCATCTCTCCCGCAGCACGGCTCTCCAAAATGTTTAAAAATTTGGCCCCAAATTGTCGGAAGTGCAAAAAAACACCAGGCACTTTTTATCATATGTGGTGGACATGCAATGAGGCCAAAAGATATTGGAAAATGATTCAATTATGGTTAGAACAAATGATGGGGGAACAAATTTTGTTTAAACCAGAAATTTTTCTCCTAGGTATAATACCGGATGGGTTTAAGAAAGATGCACTTTATCTAATTATACACGTACTAACTGCGGCGCGCATAACTTATGCGCAGCATTGGAAAAAAGAAAATATACCATCAGAGCTAGATATAATCAGAAAAGTTTTGGCCTGCACGGAAGCAGATAGGCTCACTCTTGAACTTAAAAAATAAAGGGCAATCGGAATATTTTGAAGTCTGGAACAGATTTTATGATTGGTATAAGACAAGGTGACAAGACTGGAATAAACTGTATATATTGTGATTGGCAGAAGGATAGATAATGCACTAAGTAGGCTAATAGTCAATGGATGAAACTAATTGTATATAATGTGATTGTATGGTCATTTCGACTTCGCGGTACTGCTTTGTTTTAAATGTAAAAACAATAAAAATATATATTTTTTAAAAACAGAGAGTTTACACGGAGAGTATCAAGACTTGATCTAGAAGATCTCATTTAGGATATGGTCCTTCTAAAGTTCAACCTTCACAACAAAGTGAAAACTGCATTTTTAACGAATTCCAGTCAATTTTAAAGGGAAATCTACTGTTTGGATGGTTCTGGATTGCTCCCGGCTACTTTACAAAATGGTAGAACAGTACAATACAAATCCCCAGAGGTATTTCACGAGAAGAGTCCTCCACTCTTCCGCTCGCAACAGAATTTCTTATGCCACCAGACTTGAAATTTTGGGCTTGGACAATGTATAACTACGCCGCCTTCGGTCTGACCTAAGCGTAGTACGCAAAATTATCTGCTACAATGTCCTACCTGTCCATGAATACTTCAGCTTCAACCACAACAACACAGGAGCACACAATGGATACAAACATATGGTAAACGGCTCCACGCATGATTGCAGAAAATAGGACTTCAGTAACAGAATTGGGAATGCACTACCTGACCCTGTGGTTTTCCCCCCAAACCTCCAAAGCTTTAACCTTACACTATCTATTGTTGACCTCACCCCATTTCTATGAGGTCTTTAAGGGGCACGCATAAGCGCCCCAGTGTGCTTACTGTCCCTGTCCTAATATTCCCTTGTATTCATATTCATGTATTCACAATCATATCTATACTTCAGTGGTGGGTTGCAGGCGGTACGCCCCGGTATGGGTGTAACGGGACCTGCCTGGAGCATTGGATACCGTTCCGGTACAGTGCTCTGGAAGGCTTCCCCGCCCGCCCGAGCTCCTTATCGGTCTTTTAAGTCATCAGCGCTTCCGCGCACAAGCATGGCCCGTACAACACCTGCGCGATGCTCGGCTGAGCAGCTGGAGCATCGCGGAGGCGTCAAGACACATGCGCGCACTCCACGTGTCCAGGCCTGGATCCGGAACCCACCACTGCTATACTTATATCTGTTATCTAATTCATGCTTGACGAAATAAATAAATATAAATAAATAAATAAGAAAAGAATTAAAGTGCTGTATCTCTCTATTTTAAACATTCAAAGTATCTCACATGTACAGTAGAATCTTTGGTCACAAAAGTTTTGACCACGACCAAATCGAGTTCCGATGAAAACATTCACTTTTTCCCTCCCGCAGCCTATGTCGCTTTCCGTGCCCCCCCCTTTTTTTCGGTAAGCGCTATATTTCCAAAATTAGGTTCGGGTCAGGACCAAATTGGTTTGGGACCAAAGTTATGGAACGAATTATGGTTGTGACCAGAGGTTCTAGTGTATGTCTTATCCTATCTGGGGAAGTTTACCAGGCCTCCAAATTCAATTCTTTTATTTCTTGTGTTTATTTTTAATTTGCACGGATTTTAAGCCCACATATCTCCCTCAGAGGGGGAGTCTTGGGTGCTGTACAATAAAAAATTCAAATACAGAAACAGCACACCAAAGTTTAAAATTGAGAAAATTTACAATTTAGAAGGAGGCAAGGATGATTAAGCGGGATGCAGTGGTTCAGTGGCTAAGACGCTGAGCTTGTCAATCAGCTTGAACCACCAGTTCGGCGGTTCAAATCCCCAGTGCCGCGTAACGGAGTGAGCTCCTGTGACTTCTCCCAGCTTCTGCCAACCTAGCAGTTCGAAAGCAGGTAAAACATGCAAGTAGAAAAATAGGAACCGCCTTTGGTGGGAAGGGAACAGCGTTCCGTGCGCCTTTGGCATTGAGTCATGCCGGCCACATGACCACAGAGATGTCTTCGGACAGCGCTGGCTCTTTGGCTTTGAAACGGAGATGAGCACTGCCCCCTAGAGTCGGGAACGACCAGCACACATATGCAAGGGGAACCTTTACCTTTACCTTAAGGATGATTAAGCCCTGTTAAAATGGATTAAAAAGGCAAAGAGAGGGCTCTAAAGGTGCTAACCAGCCCCACAGGTGTGTGCTCCTCTAAGTGCCCCAAACAAGGGCACAGAGCATGTGTTAACCCCTTTTCAAAGGCCTGGAGAGTGGGGGCTGGCCTCACCTCCAGGAAGGAGGGGGAATATTCTACAGAGTAGCAGCCTCTAACCTTTCAGGCACCAGCGACCGGTTCCATGGAGAGAGGGTTTTCCATGAACTTGAAGGAACGTGATGCCTGCATCCTATGGATGGGGCTTCACTTGTTTGTGTGGCCGGGTTTCTGGCATGCTACGGCCCAGTGCTGGGCCACAGACCTGGGTGTTGTGGCCCGCCAGCGGAGCTGGTGGCAGACTAGGACAGTGAGGAGGTTGGGGAGGAACCTGGGCCAGTCCTGGAGTCTGGGGAAGGCTCTGAGGAGGGCTCTGAGTCGGAGGCAGAGAAGGGGCCAGAGCCCTATGCCAGTTATCAACTGCCTTCAGAGTCAGACATCAGTGGGGCAGAAGAACAGCTGGTGTGCGCATGCACAGAGCTGTCAGGAGAAGGAAACAGCTGAGGAACAAGGGGCAACTTAGGAGTAAGGCCACAGATGGACGTTGAATGGCCCCTCCCAGAGGGAATAAAGAGGAGCGAAAGGGGAGTGGAGTTTGCAGGAGACAATCAGTTCCATTCATTAGGGTGAAGATCTCTTCCTGACTTCTTGCCAAGGAATTGCTGCCACAGCATGGAGTTTGGAAGATATCGGCCTGACAGCTCCCCAAGCCTGATAAAGGCCTGTGGTTGTGAAATCTCTTGAAAGACTGATGGCCGGGACTTTGCTGGAGAGGAATTCCCTTTCACCTAAATAAAATAAATTTTATCAGGACGAGGAGTCTGCTTCATGCTCTTGGGAAGCCTCGGTCAGAACACTGGGGTTGGGGACCCCTGTTCTACAGGGTGGGGGCAACAGCAGAGGAGACTCTCTTCCTGGACCCCACCAGTTCAGTGGTGGAATTCAAAAATTTTACTCAGGTTCTGTGGGCGTGGCTTGGTGGGCGTGGCAGGGGAAGGTTACTGCAAAATCCCCATTCCCTCCTGATCAGCTGGGACTCGGGAGGCAGAGAATAGATGGGGGTGAGGCCAGCCAGAGGTGGTATTTACCGGTTCTCCCAACTACCCAACATTTCCGCTACTGGTTCTCTAGAGCTTGTCAGAACCTGCTGAATGCCACCTCTGCACCAGTCCGGATCCTTTAACTGACAGGTCTGTAACATACCTTCCCTGCTTGACCAGGTGGGACAGGTCGATGTACAGTTAGTCCTCGACCTGCAACCACCATTAAGCCCCAAATTTCTGTTGTTAAGCAAGGCAGTCGTTGAGTTTGGCCCCATTTTACGACCTTTGCTTGCCACACTTTTTTTGCGGTTGTTAAGTGATTCATGTGGTCATTAAGTGGCTTCCCCACTGCCTTTGCTTGTCAGAAGCCAGCTGGGAAGGTACTGATGGCAATCATGTGACCCCAGGACAGTGCAATAATAAATACATACCAGTTGCCAAGCAACCGGATTGTGATCGTGTGACCAATGGTCATAAGTGTGAAAAACATCATAAGTCGCTTTTTTCAACGCCATTGTAACTTCAAATGGTTATCAAACAAATGGTTGTAAGCCGAGGACTACCTGTATGCCTTGTAGGGTCATATTTTGTCCTGTATACTACCTTTACGACCGTTGTAACAACCCCAATGATCACACGATCAAAATTCAGATGACCGGCGACTGGTTCATACTTACGACCGTTGCAGTGTCCCGAGGATCACGTGACACCCCCCCCCCCCTTTTGCGACCTTCTGACAAGCAAAGCCAATGGGGAAGCCAGGTTCACTTAGCAATCGGGTTACTAACAATGTCAGGGAAGAAAAGTCGTCAAATGGGGCAAAACTCAACTTAACAAGTGTCTCACATTTAGCAACGTAAATTTGGTCGTGAGAACTACCTGTATTGGGACAAAGACTTCTATGGCTTCATAGCCCCTCAATGTCAGTTTTGCCTGTGACTCCTCTGGATAAATAGAATGCATGCGCCAGGTCTGATTAATTTGATAACATTTCTACAACACAGTGGAATTTGAATACCAGAATGCATCAGTTACGTCAGGGGTCGGCCACCTGTGGCCCCGGAGTCTCATGTGGCTCTTTCATCCCTCTGCTGTGGCTCCGTTGCCAGTCGGCGCCACAATTTTGAGAGGAGCTTCCGGGTGGGGCAGGGAGACAATGCACCAGGAGGAGATTCTCATGCAAGGGGTGGGTTTTACAGTCAGCTCCAAAATGGATTGGGCTTTCGGTTAGAGCAGGTAGAGGAAAAAAGGAGGCCGAGCTAGGAGGAGACTCTATGGTGGGGGAGCCAGGCTTCCGGTCGGCTCCAGAATTGAACGGGGGGGCTTCCGGTTAGGACCTTTGTGGCTCTTTGAATATTAAACGTTGCTGACCCCTGGATTAAGTCTATGTATGAATCGCCTCTTGGATTCATATGGTGTTTTTTAATCCTTTGCCTTTCCTTCTGTGTGTGTGCAAACACTTATATTATAAATAATCAGCTATATAAGTAGACTTGGCAGGTTTAGAGCTAAGCAAAGGGTTTTTTTAAAAAAAAGGCAGTTATTTCAGACAAATTCTGGGTGGTCCCCCCACCTAATGAATTAATGAAGAGAAAATAAATCAAAGGGTCAAGCAAAAATGGTACTCCAGTCAGTAAAAGTTTATGTATTTAAAAAATTGGGGGGGGGGAGGGGAAGGAATACAGTGTATGTTTATTTTTACTCGTCTTAGCTAATCAATGACTCCAAAGTAACCATCATTATTTTTAAATGAAGAAATAAATTGCTAACACTTCATTAAAAAGCCATTGAAACATGTTCACAAATCTTACTAATGTATTTGGGCTGACCACAGAGTTGTTTGAGCGCCTGAGAGTAATTATTTTTATCCAGCTTTCAAATATGAACATAATTTAATAATTTCAGCCCTTTTTAAACAGGGAAAATAACTACAGCTCTCCAAAACAAGAAAAAAAGAAAAACTGCGAAATTACTATGCAAACAACTGCTGCATTCAAAAACGCCACTTCAAAAGCTAATTAAATTAACACAGATATTTTCCTTTGAACAAATCAGAGTCAAATCTTGTGGTTTTCCATATTACCTGCACTCCCAAGTGTAGGCAATATGATTAACATCAATTTACATCTACATCGCAGATTAAATTGATGTTAATCCTGAACATAAATTTCCAGGCTTAATCGTCCACAAAACTCCTCCTCATTCTCAGGTTGGTGCCAGAGTAAGAAAAGGCGAAAACACGATTTACAAACTGGTCACACAAGTGAGCAGCCTGAAAAAGTCTTCTCCTATCTGCTGGAGACTTGCAAGAAGAAAGAAGAGGAGCCAACAGCCCACATTTCTCTCTTAAGCTCAGAGATGGGACCTTCCTTAACAGACAACATATTCGGTAGCTCTGCTAGGTGTAGTAAGGTTAACATAGTTGTTCAGCCTACATTCAGCAGCAAGGAATCTCTGAAGATTTGAGGCTGCCAATGTACGGTAATTATAATAGAATCCAAAAATTAGTTTGGATGTGAAAACTAATCAAGGAGAAAAGCAACCTAGAACTAAGGATAAATTTTGTGACAGTGAGAACTATTCTCCAAGGCACCTGAGGGTAGAACAAGAAGCAATGGGTGGAAACTAATCAAGGAGAGAAGCAACCTAGAACTAAGGAGAAATTTCCTGACAGTGAGAACAATGAATCAGTGGAACAGAAGTTGCCTCCGGAAGTTGTGAATGCCCCAACACTGGAAGTCTTTAAGAAGATGTTGGATAGCCATTTGTCTGGAATGGTATAGGGCTGTGATGGCGAACCTATGGCACGCGTGCCACAAGTGGCACGCGGAGCCATTTGTCAGGGCACGCGAGGCGCTGCCCTGTCAGCTAGCCAGCGCGCATGCGCGCGCTGGCCAGCTGAGTTCACCTCTTTAAAAGCTATTTTTCCCCTTCCCCAGGCTCCAGAGGCTTTATAGGAGCCTGGGGAGGGCGAAAAGAGCCTCCCCCGCCCCCTCGGAGGCTTCAGGGACCGTCCCTGATGCCTTCGGAGTGCTTAAAACGACCCTCCGAGCAACCCGGAAGTCACTTCCGGTTTGCTCGGAGGGTGGTTTTAAGTGCACCGAAGGCTTCAGGGAAGCCTCCAGACAGTCCCTGAAGCCTTCGGAGGGCCTCCGGGGGGTCGGGGGAGCCTCTTTTCGCCCTCCCCAGGCTCCTATAAAGCCCCTGGAGCTGGGGAGGGCAAAAAAAATGTAAAAATGGGGGGGGTGTTGCGCGTTGTGCGCGCATGCGCACTAGGGGGGTCGAGCGTTGCATTATGGGTGCGGCACGCCTGCACTCGACCCCCCTGTGCTCCCCCCACTTGTGGCACGCGAGCCAAAAAAGGTTCGCCATCACTGGTATAGGGTTTCCTGCCTAGGCAGGGGGTTGGACTAGAAGACCTCCAAGGTCCCTTCCAACTCTACCATTGTATTATTGTATTATAACAATTAATCAGTGGAACAACTTGCCTCCAGTTGTAAAGTTGTAAATGCTCCAACACTGGACGTTTTAAAGAAGAGATTGGAAAAACCATTTGTCTGAAATGCTACAAGGTCTCCTGCTTGAGCAGGAGGCTGGGCTAGAAGACCTTCAAGGTCCCTTCCAATTCTGTTTTCTTTTCTATTCCATTCCACTCCACTCCATTCCAATGCCAGGAAAATTTGTTATAAGTAGTCTTCAATTTCCAAGAACATTTGGGAGAAGAATTTCCGTTACTAAGGCTATTAAGTGAGTCGTGCTCAATTTTACATCCTTTTTTTTGCCATGTCTCTGGAGGTTCTCAATCATCCAAGTCACGGTTGTCCAAAAGATGCTTTTTTTTTTTTCAAACGGCAACTGGATTTCCTTGCTTTTTTTTTTTCTTTGAAAACTTTTCGCTTCTCATCCAAGAAACTTCTCCAGTTCAAAATGACTGGTTGGGGAAAGAAAGAATGGAAGGACTAAAAAAGAACATAAATCCTTCCATTCCCCACTGGATGTTTAGAACTGAAGCAACTTCTTGGATGAGAAGTGAAATGTTTAAAAAAAACAAAAACAAGAAATTCCAGTTGCCTTTGGGGGGGGGGGAGAATTTGGGGAACTTTTTTGCCATGGTTTTTAATTGAATCACTGCAGTTGTTAAGTGATTCATGCAGCCAGTAAGGGAACCATGCATTCCCCACTGACTTTGCTCAGTAGTAGTAACTGTGAAAGGGATCTTGGAGTCCTAGTGGACAACCATTTAAATAGGAGCCAGCCGTGTGCAGCAGCTGCCAAAAAAGCCAACACAGTTCTACAGAGGAATAGAATCAAGATCACGTGAAGTGTTAATACCACTTTATAATGCCTTGGTAAGGCCACACTTGGAATACGGCATTCAGTTCTGGTTGCCACAATGTAAAAAAGATGTGGAGACTCTAGAAAGAGTGCAGAGAAGAGCAACAAAGATGATTAGGGGACTGGAGACTAAAACATATGAAGAACGGTTGCAGGAACTGGGTATGTTTAGCTTAAGAGAAAGAAGGACTAGGGAAGACATGATAGCATTGTTCCAATATCTCAGGGGTTGCCCCAAAGAAGAGGGAGTCAAACTATTCTCCAAGGCACCTGAGGGTAGAACAAGAAGCAATGGATGGAAACTAATCAAGCAGAGAAGCAATTAAGGAGAAACTTCCTGACAGTTAGAACAATTAACCAGTGGAACAGAAGTTGCCCCCAGAAGTTGTGAATGCCCCAACACTGGAAGTCTTTAAGAAGATGTTGGATAATCATTTGTCTGAAACGGTATAGGGTTTCCTGCCTAGGCAGGGGGTTGGACTAGAAGACCTCCAAGGTCCCTTCCAACTCTGCTATTGTATTGTATTGCATTGTAAGACTGCTATCATGTCTCCCCTAGCCTTTCTTTTAATTAAACTAGACCTACCCAGTTCCTGCAACCGTTCTTCATATGTTTTAGTCTCCAGTCCCCTCATCCTCTTTGTTGCTCTTCTCTGCACTCTTTCTAGAGTCTCCATATCTTTTACCGCTCCATTCCTCGGATTATCAGATACAAATCTATAAACGTGAAGCCTACTCTAAAATCAATTCCAAATTGTCCCCTCTAGTTATGATCTCAAGGACCCATCTGATGAGCAAACTCTGTTTTTCGAAGGCCATTTTTTCACTGTTCTTAGTCTCCCTGCCAAGGAATTTAAGGCAAACCTCCAAGGATACCTAAAACACATTGAACAAAAGAAATGGCCATGACTTAACTCCACTTAAGGACTGCCTCCCAAACATGCTGAAATCCTGGGAAAAGAGCAAACGCCCATTTTCATCACAACCATATTTGAGCAAGCAGGAAGACATCCTCCTTAGCAAGCAGCTGCGATAGGATACCTTTCTATAAAAGGAGAACTTTGAGAAGGAATGAAATCTTTTATGGTCCTGCTACGGCCTCCTTGAGAGATCTGCTCGCATTTTTATCTCTCTTCTCTTTGTTAGGAGAGAGACAAGGAACGCAATTGGGACCATTTCATTCACTTTCCACAGGCGGGCAATTCATCGATTCTGCCACTGGCAGGACTCAAAATTGAGCATTGTGGTGTCGAACATCAAAAGAGGCAACTTTTTAAAAAAGATGTTCTCCGAGAGCTAAAACCCTAATTTGTGGCAGAAGATAAGATGCCCCCAATAAAACTGCTGGCAATAATCTCACGATTTTTTTTAAATGATCCCATTAGCCCCAAACAGTTTTCCCTGGGGCTGTTCAATGCCTTGCTAAGGCCACACTTGGAATCCGGCATCCAGTTTTGGTCGCCACGATGTAGAAAAGATATGGAGACTCTGGAAAGAGTGCAGAGAAGAGCAACAAAGAGGATTAGGGGAATGGGGGCTAAAATATATGAAGAACGGTTGCAGGAATTGGATTTAATGAAAAGAAACTAATCAAGGAGAGAAGCAACTTAGAACTGAGGAGAAATTTCCTGACAGTGAGAACAATTAATCAGTGGAACAAATTCCCTCCAGAAGTTGTGAATGCCCCAACACTGGAAGTCTTTAAGAAGATGTTGGATAGCCATTTGTCTGAAATGGTATAGGGTTTCCTGCCTAGGCAGGGGGTTGGACTAGAAGACCTCCAAGGTCCCTTCCAACTCTTCTTATTCTCTTCTATTCTGCATTCTCTTCTCTCCTCTCTTCTCTCCTCTCTTCTCTCTCCTCTTCTCTCCTCTTCTCTCTTCTCTTCTCTCCTCTCTTCCCTCCTCTCTCCTCTCCTCTCCTCTCCTCTCCTCTCTTCTCTTCTCTCTTCTCTTCTATTGTATCACTGCACACATTGCCACTCTGCCTGCTCTCCCTCTAGGCCCTAGAGTCTAGGGCCGTGATGGCAAACCTATGGCACGCGTGCCACAGTTGGCACATGGAGTCATATTTGTCAGCACAGCACCTCTCAGCTCTGGCATGCAGCGTGCCCAGGCCAGCTGATTTTCGGCCTTCCAGAGGGCTGGGGGAGGCCATTTTCACCCTCCCCGGACTTCAGGAAAGCCTCTGGAGCCTGGGGAGGCCGATAACTCCCCCCCCACATGTGGGTGTCATGCGCACATGTGCCAGAGGGGAAGTCATGCACATGCAGGTGGGCAGAAGTGCGCGTGCAATAGCACGTGCGCACACAATTCTGGCACACCTTTAGAAAAAGGTTAGCCATCATTGGTCTAAGGCAGGGGTGTCCAAACTTGGGAACTTTAAAACTTGTGGACTTCAACTCCCAGAATTCCCCAGCCAGCCATGCTGGCTGGGGAATTCTGGGAGTTGAAGTCCACAAGTCTTAAAGTTCCCAAGTTTGGACACCCCTGGTCTAAGGTGTGTGAGCAATTTGATCCCAAAGCTGCTTTTCTTTCCAAAGAGCGACTGGTTTCCTTGGAAAAGGTTTCGCTTTTCATCTAAGAAGCTGCTTCCTAAGAAAGTGGCAGCCAGAACAATTAATCAGTGGAACAACTTGCCACTCGAAGTTGTAAACGCTCCCACGCTGGAGGTTTTCAAGAAATTGGCTAGCCGTTTGTCTGTAATGGCGTAGGGTCTCCCGCTTGAGCAGGGGGTTGGACTAGAAGACCTCCAAGGTCCCTTCCAACTCTCTGTTATTCTGGTCTGGTCTGTTAATGCCAGAATTCCCAAAGCACAGCACCAAGATGACCCAGGAAGTAAAATTCATTGTTCTGCTTGCAGTTATTCTATGATGTTTCAGGAGTTCAGAGAGGGAAACCAAAAGGAAAAAAAAGTCTTTAGAGCTTACTTAAATAACTCAAGCGCCATCGTTTTTACACACAGGCACATGCGTATACACAAAAGAAACCAGTTTTTCATCGTGTCCATTAAGCAAGCCAGCTCATGATTACTGTGAAGATCAGAGGCCAAGTTCATTAAAGGCAAAAAAAGGATTCCTCTAAATCATACATAAGGCAACTTAAAAACCTACAATAAATCATTTTATTAGTCAAGCTATTTGCAAGAGGAGTCTGGGAGCAGACACCGAACGTCAGAATTATATGACTGCATTAAAAAAAAAAAAACCGGCTTCATGAGAAATTTATGAAGCAGGATTTCATTCTCCCTGCCCCCCCCCCACCCCCCTTTTCTGGTATTTATATAGAAAAGACAAGAGTGTATTTTTCCAGGAAAGTATATAATAAACCTTGAATGGACCAACAAACCTTATTGTAAAATAAATGAAGCTTGTAAAATCTTAAAATGAAATAGGCAGAGTTTTGCTCCTTTGGGGCTCCACGTTATCTTTCATTACGCAGAGCCTGAGCCTTTGAAGGTCAGTTGAGGAGGTTTGTTTCTTCAAGCCCGTCCTTACGAAACTGAAATCCAATTGACCAAAGAGGTAAACGTGCTGGATGAGAAACCAGAAGGCCACAAGCTCTCGAGATCCCTTCGGCATGGAAAACGGCAAGTTGACTTAGAGTCGGCTTCTCTCACTCTTTCCAACAGCCCAGGGAGAGGGAATAAATATTAGGTAGGCTACATAGTCATAACAATGTGTCTGAAGTAGTATAGGGCAGGGGTCTCCCATTCGTGGGCCGGGGGCCGGGCCAAGCAAGTGGTGGGTGAGCATCTTGCGTGCGCAGCCCCATTGGAGCAAGCGGTGATGTAAGTGCTCCCATTTGTGTGAAGGGGGTAGGTGCATGCCCACCACTCGTGGGAATGGAGCTGCATGCACGCACGCATACCTGCCACTCGCACAGAAGCCTCCCTTCTCCACCCTCCTGCCTGGTCCACCAAGCCGGAAAGTTTGCGGGTCCCTGGTGTAGGGTCTCCTGCTTGAGCAGAGGGCTGGACTAGAAGACCTCCACGGTCCCTTCCAACTCTGTTATTCTATTCTATTCTATTTTTTCTATTCTCTTCCATTCCATTCCATTCCCAATAAAGATTCTATTCTATTATGTTCTGTTCTGTTATATTCTATGCTATGCCCTTATATCCTATTTTTTTCTAATCTATTCCATTCTATTCCATTCCATTCTCAATAAAGATTCTATTCTATTCTATTCCTATTCCTATTCCATGGTATGCTATGCTATGCTATTTTTCTATTCTATTCTATTCCATTCCATTCTCAATAAAGATTCTATTCTATTCTATGCTATGCCCTTATATCCTATTTTTTTCTATTCCATTCCATTCTATTCCATTCCATTCCATTCTCAATAAAGATTCTATTCTATGCTATGCTATGCTATCCCATTTTTTCATTCCATTCTCAATAAAGATTGTATTCTATTCTATTCTAATGTTCGCAGAGTCATCTCTGAAAAGCTGGACCATCATTGAAGATGTAAATAACTATGCTTCCAGGGCCAGGAGTTGTTTTTTTTAAGACTTAGCTTTTTCCAGCCAGCATTTATAAAGCAGCTTTGTTTTAATGCCGCTTCACATTATTTTATTATCATTTTGTTTTTGGAAGAAACTTTTGGGGTTTCTACAAAGGAAGTAAAAATTTTAAAAAAGCCCCATAGATATATGTACATACTTCTCTAGAGATTTCAGTTATCTTTCTTCGATTCTCTACAGAATACAGAATAACAGAGTTGGAAGCGACCTTGGAGGTCTTCTAGTCCAACCCCCTGCTTAGGAAGGAAACCTTACACCACTTCAGACAAATGGTTGTCCAATCTCTTCTTAAAAACCTCCATCATTGGAGCATTCACAACTTCTGGAGGCAAGTAGTTCCACTGATTAATTGTACTCACAGCTGGGAAATTTCTCCTTGGTTCTAGGTTGCTAGATTTAAACCTCAAAAGAGGAAATGATTTACCAGGACTGTAGTACCCAAACAAGTACCGGAAACGCAAACACACGTGCACAAATATATATTCAGCAATTACATGACATTAAATATGTCAACTCTGATGCCAGAGTTGACAAGATGTCTTGCCATTGCACTGAGATAACTGAGAAGCTGTCCTTTTCTCAGTCATGTTTAAATTCATGGAAAATACGCATACATTAGGCAATGTGTAGAAATGAGGTGGGATTAAATTCTGCTATGGGAGGAAGATGCAATTTTAGATCAGGGTGGACAACTGCAGGTAGTCCTCGACTTACGGCCATGGCTGAATTCAAAATTTCTGTGGCTAAGCGAGACAGCGATGTAGTCAGTTTTGCCCTATTTTATGACCTTTCTTGTTAAGTTAGATGCTGCAACTGTCATAAGCATCCAAAATAGTCCTAAGTCACTTTTTTTCAGTCCAGTTGTAATTTAGAACGGTCACTATACATGCTTGTAAGTCAAGGACTACCTGCATGGCCCCTTTACAATCATAAGCCTGTTAGAATAGAATAAAATAAAACCTGCATGGCCCCTTTACAATCATAAGCCTGTTAGAATAGAATAAAATAAAACCTGCATGGCCCCTTTACAATCATAAGCCTGTTAGAATAGAATAGAATAAAATAGAGTAACAGACTTGGAAGGAACTTTAGAGGTCTTCTAGTCCAACCCCCTGCTTAGGTAGGAAACCCTATACCACTTCAGACAAACGGTTATCCAACATCTTCTTAAAGACTTCCAGTGTTGGGGCATTCAGAACTTCTGGAGGCAACTTCTGTTCCACTGATTAATTGTTCTAACTGCCGGGAAGTTTCTCCTCAGTTCTAAGTTGCTTCTCTCCTTGATTAGTTTCCACCCATTGCTTCTTGTTCTACCCTCAGGTGCCTTGGAGAATAGTTTGACTCCCTCTTCTTTGGGGCAACCCCTGAGATATTGGAACACTGCTATCATGTCTCCCCTAGTCCTTCTTTTCATTAAACTAGACATACTCAGTTCTTGCAACTGTTCTTCGTATGTTTTAGCCTCCAGTCCCCTAATCCTCTTTGTTGCTCTTCTCTGCATTCTTTCTAGAGTCTCCACATGTTTTTTACATCGTGGTGATCAAAACTGGATGCCGTATTCCTGTTGAGGACCATAGGTGGTAAAGAGGGCATAGTTTCCCCCCCTCCCCATTTTCGAGTGATGCCGTGTCTCAAGATCACTGATTAAAATGCAGGCTTTATAGTGAGATATCCGGACTTTGATAAGGAGCCCCGTTAGATGGAAACAATTCCTCATTTTTCAGCCGTTGTTCTAGAATCAGGGGGTCCCGCATCATTACAGATTCTTCTCTGCCATCAGGCCATCACTACGTCACTCTCCATCAACTTCAATGTCTGGAAAGTGCAAAGACGATAGAGAGTGACATTTCACACACCCCAGGGGATGGTGAAAAATGTCATCTCTCGCAAGCCCTCTGCCGCCGTACGCAAGCTGGCTTCCCTTCATTCCCAATTAGCACTTCCTCTACCATAAATCAATCCCTCACACGTGTCAGTTAAGGCACAGCCAAGTACCTTGGAATCCAAGATTATTCAACAAGGAATGCTGGAGGGGAAATGACAGGTCTCATATTTGGGCAAATTTAACTTTTGTCAAATTCCTCGAGGACAGGGGTGTCAAACTAAAGGCCCGGGGCCCATATTCGGCCCGGGGGGTGCTTAGATCTGGCCCACAGGGCTGCCCACGGTGCCTCTGCCAGCAAAAACGGAGGTGGGGAGGAAAGGAGCACTCCCGAGCTCTGGTTTCGCTGGCAGAGGGTGGCAGGAAGCCGTCGCAGCCGAAAAGGGAGCCTGTTTTTACTGCCAGAGTGCTCGGGCCACCATAACGTCAGGCCTGGAAGCCATCTTTCGCATCGGGCCTTCCGGACTGCCACATTTACTGCTGTGGGGAAATGGGAGGGGGGATTATATGGAGTATGGGAGATATATATCGTCAAAATAACATTCCCTTCTCAGAGAGTCAAGGACGTCTTGCCCTGCACCTGGAGTAGTGTGACTGGGAGGCATCTCCAGTTGGGACGGTGCCTGATTGGGACATGTGATGGACCTGTGGGTGCTGGGCAGGGGCTTGGAATTTCGTTTGGGTGGGGAAAACCTGGGAACTTTCAGATTTGGGTTTTCCCAGATGGGCCAATAGGACATCTCTAATAAAGTGGAACTTTGAGAAAACTCAAGCCTCGGAGTCTTCTTTCGTTGGGGGTCTTACTTGGAACCCCTGACACACATGTGCCCCCAACACGAGTGACGTCGAGCTGGGCATGCCCCCCGCCAGATGTCAAACAGAACCCTGATGCAGCCCTCAATGAAATCGAGTTTGACCCCTCTACAATAGAATCACAATCAAGCTTCCATTGAAAGGAGGAACTTTTCCAGGATGTCTGGATTTTGATATCAGCCCAGCTGTTTTCAAATTACATTGGGGTTCTTCGGGAAGAGGACCAGCTGCCTAGCCAACCATCGATCCACCACTAAAGGCCACGTGGCCTGCAGATCGTTTCCCAAGAATTGGCCCACGTGGCACATTTCATCACCTTTGAAACTCTCAATCCTTTGAGGTACCACTTTGGAGTCAACCAATCACTGAAAAAGCGATTCCCCCCCAAAGGGAAGTCATTCAAGTCAGTCAAGTTTGGGACCAAAATTCAGGTAGTCCTCGACTTACAACCACAACTGAGCCCAAACTTTCCGTTGCTAAGCAAGACAGTTGTTAAATGAGTTTTGCCCCGTTTTAGGACCTTTCTTGCCACAACTGTTCAGTGAATCAATTCAGGTGTTCAATGAGGAACAACGGTTGTTAAGTGAATCTGGCTTTCCCACAGACTTTGCTTGTCAGAAGGTCGCCAAAGGGGAAATCACATAACCCCGGGACACTGCAACCATCATAAATGGTTGAGCCAGTTCTCAAACGTCTGAATCTTGATCACGCGAACATGGGGATGCTGCAGCGGTCGTAAGTGTAAGAACGGTTATCGGTCACTTTTTTCATTGCTGTTGTAACTTCAAATGGTCAGTGTTGTGGCCCAGCAGGAGCCGTTGGAGACTCCGACAGCGAGGGTCCCTATGAGTCGGCTCTGGAGGATGTGGAGGACCCTGGACAGGGTTCCGACTCCAAGCAGGGATCAGAGAGGCTGGTTGGCCACCAGGAGGCGCCTGAGGCATGGAGCAGTGGTGAAAGCCAAAGGGAGGGTGCTCCTGATGTCATACCTTGGAGCAGTGGGGAGGAGACAAGGGACAGTGAGTCAGACATCAGCAGTGAGTTGTTGGATGCTCGTTACCAGCGCGCTAATAGGCGTCAGGAGCAATTGCGCAGTTACAGGAGGTAATTGCGCTCAGCTGATGATAATTAGACTCCTCTCCAGACTATAAAAGGACTGCTTGTGCACACGCCCTTTTGCAGAAGTCAATGCATGAACTAATGTGGGAGAACAGTCTTGTGAGCGGGGCAGGCTGGATTGCTGCCAACGCTTATCAGTGCCGAGTTGTTATGAAGGCTTATTTGTGTTGGATTGCTGCCAAGGACCTGTCTGTCTGTAAATAAATCTGGTAACTTATCTGTGGCTCGGAGTGTGTGTTGGGGGGGGTCAGAACAGGTC